>NC_143253.1:52521590-52824621 GCF_984573655.1 Nuphar pumila | reverse complement strand
TATGGCAGGCTGAGCCAACAAGACCGGGTCTTTGTGCGGGTGCAGTTTCTTTGAGTTATAAAAAATAAAAAAAACATTGCAGTTTTACCATGTTAGTCATGGAGGGTGGTAGCTTGAGAATTAACAACAAAAGCGAAGAGAATTTTGCCAAGAATCGCAGATCGCTTTAGGTGGTGCGTCACAATTACACCACCTGTTTCCTTCAACATATATTTGATTTATAGGTGGGGCAGTCATTTTCCTTCGAATTTCTTTCTTTCATTTTCTCACTATGTTACGCCTTTTTTTCCCCTCCTTTTAGAGGAATTTTCTCGTTATGTCAGGACACCAAGTGGAGGTTGATAGTGAAAGATTGCTTGTCATTTTCATGTAAAAAGCCAGTATGAAGATGTGAATATTGTGCCTATCCCCTTATCAATTTGTTTTAGGCAGCATCTTGCTTTGCCTAAAGAGAACCAACACTTGTGATAATTCCACCAAGGCGACACTTATGACAGCTTCACCTAGCGTCAAATGACAGCCTCTACATACACACCCACAAAAAGAGAGAGAGAGAGAGAGAAACATGCATTTATATGTGATTGTAATATTACATACAGAGAGATGCTGCAGGCGTTGCGCGGCCCTGTTCCTAGTGGGCATAAATAAAAAAGGAGACACGGATGCCTCCTAATCTCAAATGCATCCTTTGCTTTCACTTTTTTTTATTCCTTCGTCTTGGTGGCATGCATTTATATCGCCACCCTTTTCTGTCCCTTTTCTTGCAACGCAACAACAACAGCCACTCGATCTCCTTAACTTCTCCTTTCATGGACATCCACAACGTCCTTCTTCTGGTGCCTCTTCTGCTTATCTACTCTTTTCTCGGTTTTTCTTTCCAAACAACTTTCTTCAATCAATCAGAGTTCTTTTCTCATGTGATTAAGAAGTCGCTTTCTGGCGCCTCTTTGGAGAAATGGAACGACGACGATACAGCACCATCATCATCACCCCCCCTGCAGAAGAACTCTGCTACTGCTGCTGTTGCCGCTGCCGCCCCTCGTTACTGCCGATTTGATGGTGTCACTTGTGATGTCATCGGCTCGGTGATAGGCATCGACATCTCTGGTTGGTCTCTCACAGGTCAGTTCCCGTCTGATATATGCACGTACTTGCCAGATTTGCGCACCCTCTCGATTGGCGACAATTTGCTACGTGGCGATTTCCCACTTGGCATCACCAACTGCTCTCATCTCGAGGTGCTCAAAATGAGCAATAACCAATTCTCCGGGAGCCTGCCAGATCTCTCGCCCTTAAGATCATTGCTTGTTCTGGACGTGTCTTGGAACCGGTTCTCCGGTCGCTTCCCCATGTCCATAGCTAACCTGACCGAAATTGTGCTGTTGAATTTCAACGAAAATCCCGACTTCGGCCCATGGGAGCGGCCAGAAGGGATATTCCGACTAACCAATTTGAGGGCTCTGATTCTGAGCACTTGCTCGATAACCGGCCAGATTCCGGTGGGTTTCGGAAACATGACATGGCTGCAAGATCTCGAGCTCAGCGGGAACTACCTCACAGGCCGTATTCCACCGGAGCTTGGACGGATGCAGAGCTTAACACAGTTGGAGCTGTACTACAACCAACTTAGCGGGGAAATTCCAGTGGAGATTGGTAACTTGACATGGCTGAGAGATTTGGATGTCTCTGTTAATCAACTCACTGGAAGCATCCCGGAAGCTTTATGCCGCCTGCCGGTCCTCGAGACGCTGCAACTGTACAATAATAGCCTCATCGGAAATGTACCTGACGTAATAGGAAACTCTACGCGACTGGCCAGACTCTCTATCTATGGGAACCACCTGACAGGCCAGCTGCCTCGAAACCTTGGTGAATTTTCAAACTTTGAGCTCCTCGACGTATCGACGAACAGACTTTCTGGTCCATTGCCACCATCAATATGCAGAGCCTGGAAACTGATGTACTTTCTAGTACTCGAGAACAATTTCTCGGGTGAGTTGCCCGAGTCTTATGCAAGTTGCAACAGTTTGATCAGGTTCAGGGTGAGTAAGAACAGGTTATCAGGTAAGGTCCCGGATCAACTCTGGGGACTACCCCTTGTTTCCATAATTGATCTGGGTTCCAATGATTTTGAAGGAACAATATCTCCCAACATAATAGGTGCAAAGAATTTATCTGAATTATATGTTGAGAGGAACAGATTCTCTGGGCCGATACCACCAGAGATATGTGGTGCTTCACGTTTGATTAAACTTGATCTCAGCAGAAATCTGTTCTCAGGGTCTCTTCCAGCAGAACTTGGAGAGCTGAGGCTCCTTAATCTGTTACTGGTTCAAGAGAACAATTTGGTGGGATCGATCCCTGAATCCTTGTCCTTACTCAAGTCTATCAATCTCCTCAACCTTTCAAATAATCAACTAACGGGGCCTATCCTGGAAAGCCTCTGCAAATTATTACCCAATTCACTAGACTTCTCTAACAATCAGTTGTCTGGTCCAGTGCCAACAACCTGCATGATTATGGTAGGGTTAGCTGACAATTTGGTAGGGAATCCGGGTTTATGCGTAAGAGAGCATCTAGACACAGGGAACCCTGTTTTCCCTTATTGTGCAATCCCTATAAAGAAACAGAGGCTCAATAGTATCTGGGTAATTGGAGTTTCAGTGATGGCTGTCTTCCTAGGCCTCCTTTCATTCTTCAAACATTGGTTAGCTAAAGAGAATGTAATGATGGAAGGCCAAGGTTGTGCGCTTGATTCCGTTTCTTGGGATATCAAGTGCTTTCACAAGCTCAATTTCGACTTGCATGAAATCCTAGAATCCTTGGACCAAAAGAATGTAATTGGCCATGGGGGATCTGGGACGGTCTACAAAATTCAGATGAACTGCGGTGAGTCGGTGGCAGTGAAGAAGTTCTGGACAAGGAAGACAAAGAACCCAACTACTGATCAAATCTATCAAGACATGGAGCTCAAAGCAGAGGTGGAAACGCTGGGAAGCATTAGACACAAAAGCATAGTGAAACTCTATTGTTGCTTTTCAAATGCAGATTCCAATCTACTTGTTTATGAGTACATGCCCAATGGAAATCTATCGGATGCTCTTCATCAAGCAGGGAGGAGCTTGTTGGATTGGCCTGCACGACATCAAATTGCAGTGGGAGTAGCTCAGGGTTTATCCTACCTTCACCATGATTCTTCACCACCCATAATCCACAGAGACATCAAGTCTGCAAACATCCTCTTGGATGCAGATTTTCAACCCAAAGTTGCTGACTTTGGAGTAGCCAAGGTCCTTCAAGCTCAAGGAGGGAGTGATTTCACAAGTGTCATAGCTGGGACATACGGATACTTAGCACCAGGTAATCCTTTTCCCATCATTTCACGTTCCGTTTGTGATGCATTTAAGAGTACATTTCCCTGTCTCGCATAAGCAAAAATAAGTGTCCCTAGTTTACGTGAGTTGCTCTAATTTCTCCTTTTTAAGCCGAGACCTTCTTTCCTAGGTTCTTTTCATTCACCGCCACCATCGTGCTCGTCATTAGTAGAGGTGCAAATGGTCGATATATATTACCTTACAAAGCCACTAGATTGTTTTGCATCTTTTGAGCGCTGAGCGTCCATCGCACGCGCCTGCGTTTCGTTTAGGCAGTTACCACTCAATCTTACTTTGCGCGTATTGGCAAAATGATCCTAGTTAATCATGGCCATCTCTATATATGTATCCATGAATGAATGCAGAGTATGCTTATTCATCCAAGGCAACCACGAAGTGTGATGTATACAGCTTTGGTGTGGTGCTGATGGAATTGATCAGCGGGCGGAAGCCATTGGAAGCAGAATTCGGTGAGAACAAGAGCATAGCCTTCTGGGTTTCACGCAAGGCATCAACAAAGGAAGGCGCAGCCGACGTCCTCGACAAACGAATATCGGCTTCGTTCAAGTGCGAGATATTCCAAGCATTGCTGATTGCGATGCGTTGCACATGCAGTTCACCAGCGCTCCGCCCCGCCATGAGAGAGGTGGTCACCATGCTTCTGGAAGCCGATCCTGCTCATAGGTTAGGTGCTTGCAAATCATTCACCAAGATGAAGAACCAGCCTTGAACATCAAGATTCATGTGATTAATCATATGAAAAAGAGAGATAACAAAAAGATGATGCCGGTTTCCCTTTTGTAAATAAAAAAAGAATGGAAACACTGCTTGATAATCACACTGAGCATATTTCATAGAGACCGACAAAGATTGAGTTGCTTTTAGGGATGCCTTTTGCGTATATATTCCTCGTGTAATTTTCAGAATGATTGATCAGGCAGGATAGTATAAATAAAAAGGAACTGAGTTCTAACCTATGGTTTGGCTGCTAAGGGTTCCATATGAAGATCCCATAATGCTAGCCGTAGGGGATTGGGAGTTGTGAGGTCATCCACATCAATTTTAGAAAAGTTTGAGCCTCTTATTTTGGTTGTGACAAAAATACCTTCATGTGGATGCTGTTTAATTAAGAGGAGCTCTCGAGAACCTTCAAGGCAAAACCAAGTTGAGAACTTGGTTTTGGGTGTCTAGCCAGATTTTACCAACAAAACTTAGTTTGGTGGTTGTTTGGATGCCACCAAACTAAGTCTTAGGCAAACCGGCTTTGGGGAGAAATTGAGTTTTCAACCCAGTTTTGAAAAACACCTTCCACTTGGGCTATGTTTGGATGACGAGCAAACCAACAGCAATTAATACGTGGGATAGTTTAAGGACCTAATGTCCAACTATTTACAAGATAGATCATAAATTAGGATTGAGTGGGGTTTTTTTAATAGGACAACTGGGATAACTAGTCTTCTAAGAACTATATCAGCTGCAATAAAGCTTGTTAGTAACATGCAGAAAAATGCATATGACATGACATGATAAAATGTTATGATCAAACTCATTTTGATCAGGATGATCACGAAGCAAGTTATCAAGATAATTTATTTTTTAAGAAAATAATGCAGAAGACACTTGACATTAGCGTGCTTGAATACGATATTGACATCTTTGTCAAAAACTAACTATGTTGATAAATTGCATTTTTAGACATTCTTCACTCTCCGGCTTGATAATCAACCGTTCAAGGTTGGAGGGTCTTGTCGACGACCAACCATCGGTATTAAGACAAAAAAGAAACTTTGTTTCGCACGAGGATCTCCCCAACATAATGAGTAGCCGTACAAAGTAAGAGGTCTTGCCGACGACCAACTATCGGTCTCAAGATAAAACAAGCAAAACATTATGCAACCAGACAAAGACATTTTTAAAAGATTGATTGAAAATGACACTTCTTGCAAAAGCTATGACAATGATCTATGCATTGTGAAAAACTCAATTTGGATAAGATTGATAAAGATTATAAAAAAATTTGTCAAAACAAATCTGGTTGTAAGATCAACTTGTAGACCTTTGTGGGTTAAATGAGATGTTATAAACGAATGATTGCAATATAAATGCTATGGATGAAACAATCAAATCATGATGTTAACAAACTTCATGACGAACAAATGGCAAGACAAAGATGCTATTTATAAATGATAATGGTGCATGATATAATGTTGAGTATCATGCTGAGACTTATGAAATGCAATGTGTATGATGACCTAAATCTAAAAATATTTTTTTAAAAGAAAATGAAGAAATTATCATTTGCTAAATATTTTGAAAATGAAAACTTTAATATGAATGGATATAACTTTAGACATGAGAAGAGTAAATGCATGTGAGTGTGTGCAACTTGCATTACTTGCCATGAAAAGTGTTGCATACATGAGAAGAGTGAATGCATAAGTCAGTGTGTGCAACTTGCATTACTCAACAACATTTTGATTCTTTGCCAATATTGATCTTCACTTTTTAGTTTTTGCCCCTAATGAAAGTTATCATAAAATAAATAAGTTTGTTCTTCTTCACTAAAACAAATCTTTTGTTTGACCTTCAACTTTCAAAGTGACTAGTCACTAAGCACATAAAAGCCTAGGACTTTTCAATCTGATGCACTTTAACCTCCTCACTTCAAGGCTTGCATCAAACTAATCCATATTGAATATTTCTAAGCGGCCAATCATTTTTCAAAGACTTTGAAGGAATCAAATAGGACACAGATTATTGAACTTTGAAAAACAAAGTGCATGGTGATAATGATGGTAACTGATGAAATGGTAATAACTTCATTTTTTTTCTAACTTTGGGTATTAGGAGACTTAAAAGGGGTACCAGTGAAGGTTGGACATGACATTCTTGAATGTGAGGCTCAAAGAAAAACAAGTGGGAAAGGAATCATGTGCATCTCTTACTTGAGATCTTTAATTGTAGAGGAATCACTGAAAATTTTGGAGCTTTCTCACACTTTTTTTTTCAATAATGTCTTTTTTTTCTTCTTATTATCTTTTTTTTTTATATTTTTTTAGAACCTTTTTTTATGTTCCTCTTCATATAATAAAAAAAATACCTCAGCATAAGGCCTAAATGGGAGGTTTTTCTTTGTACAATGATATAACCAACTTAGTCATTTTTTTAATGTTGAAAACAAGACTTAAGAGTAAAAGGTACCAGAGCATAAGACGAATAAGTCTACAAGACTGACCAAAAGAGGTGATAAGGAGAAAAGACACAATGAAAGGTAGTCTTGTCATCCTTCAGCTTAAAGAGTTTTTCATCTAAGTGAATCATCATGGTCTTAAACCATGAGACTCAATATACCCCTTATGATTCATCCTTTGCTATGTTTAAGCTTTACAAAGAGAATTATCCTTCTATTTCACTGCAAGCTTCTTCATTTTATAGTCTTCTTATAAAGGGCTTGACCTTCAAGTTTTCTTTTCACAATAATCGGGAAAAAATGAGTACTACTAATGATGCAAAGAGTGGAATGAGATGTATGTGAACTTCTCAGAAATTCATTGACTTCTTTGGCAAAATTCATTCAAATAACAAAACTTTTGCAACAAAAGAAGCAATCATTTTGAAACTTCTGAAATTCTCTGATTTATTTTTTTGGATTTTTTATTTTCAAGATTTTTTTATTTTTTGGATTTTTTATTTTTTTTTAAATTTTGAAATAACTATTTACAAAGAGAATCAAACAATCAGACAATTTAGTCATATTCCCAAAAGATGTGGGAATGATTGGCATGTGGCTTTAGACTGGAAGAGTTTAAAAGCAAACCTGATACGAATGGTGCAATTTTACCTTCTATGACTCTTTGATCCGATATAGAGGACGGGGTGCACTTTGGATCTAACCAAGCGATAAACTGTAGCTGATGTGAGGATAGGTCTATGGCATTTTCTTCTTGGAGTTGACCCATATTCTGATTTTGTCCTCTTTCTTTTAAAAGATTGAGATTTGGACTTTTTCTTCAATGTTGCCCTAGATATGGCTCTATGAAATGACAAATGATGTTGATCTTTCATATTATAGAAAATATTTGTTAACCTTTTGACTCTCTTGACTTAGCATAGAATTGTTTTGTATAGTATAAATTGTAGGTGACCCCTTTAACATTTTCTACATCAGAAGCAGAGGTTCGAGCTGAATGTTTGAGGATTTTGGTTACTCCATGGATATTGCTCAAGGTTCAGTTTGAGATCACAAGACTGTGGAATAACATGAGCATAGGCATGACAATGCAACATACTTTTTTGACAATTTTTGAGTTGTCCTGAGAAATCTCATTATTTGAATTTTCTTCTTGCGCAATGGAGACATGAAAAATTTCAACTTCCTGAGAAATCTCAATGACATAATCTAAACAATTCATGTCTACATGATCATCTATGTTTGTCGAGTTGGATGAGTCAAAGTCTTCCATAGCATCAGCATATTCAGAATCTTCCTCTTTAATGGGATTTTTAGACATATTTTCTTCTTCCAAAAAGGGAGTGTCAGAGGTCGACTCAAGCATAATTTGTTTTTTTTTTTAATCATAGGAGGACCTTCCTCTTTTGGAGCATTTATAGTGCCTTCCTCTTCTGAAGCCATGACAAGATTTTCATCTTTTAAATCTTTGGCAAGACTTTCATTATTTTTCTTTATAATGATGACCTTAGTGGATGATTGGCATAAGCAGTTTTTCTGAAAATTGGCTAGATGCATTCTCATCTTTCTTCTCGACTTGAGTTTCATATCGGTGGACCTGAGTGCAAACAGACTGTGGTGATTTTAACTATTATAAGGCTCCTTTCTGATAAGCAAAGTCAATGTAAACTTTGGTAATTATGACAAAGCTTTTCAAAACTAGTTCAACTTTGCGAATCATGTGGACTCCTCATCTTGGAAGCAATTTGGTTCCTCCTGAGCTTCTTCATTTTCCAAGATCAGTTCACCTTTGTCAATGTAGTCCTGGATTCTGTATTTAAAGAGAATACACTCTTCAGTGTCATGACCTAGAGCTTGATGATATTTGCAAAACTTTGTTGGGTCTCTTCCTTTCATCTAGGGAGGGTTTGACACTTTAGGCAATTCAAAATCATCATGTTACAACAAGATGTCCAGGACTTGAGATTGAGTCTACTCAATCTCAATGAACTCTCTATCACTAGACCATCTTGGACTTTGAGCTTGCTCCTAGTTTGGATTGAGAGACTTTGACTTTTTTTTTCTCGTCGTCACACTAACCTGGCTTTTGAGTGACTCGTCCCTTATAGATATATCAATTTCAGATCCAGTATTGACTAGAATCCCATCATACATACCTCTTTGGATGTTCAACTCTATCTAAGTGGAAACATCGATCAGATCCATGAAGGTCTCACACCTTTGAGGGGCTAAGAGGCTCTTGAGGGGTTGATTGAAGTTGTTTTTAAAAATGGTGATAGCATGAAACTCCCAGATTGGATCTTTCATACGATGATATGTTGATCTCTATCTGGTGATAAAATCCTAAGCGTACTCACCCTTCTTGTGCCTAAGATGGTATAGTTGGTTGATCGTTGGCAGATCATCTATGTTATATCATAATCGCTCAATAAATAGGTTCATGAGGGGTTATAATTGTCTAATTTGATGGATATCCAGAGTTGAAAACCAAGACATAGCTTCACCTTCAAGACTTCTCAGAAACCACTTGATCAATGCTCGCTCATTGTGAAGACAATTAGAATAAGTATCCAAGAAGAGGGTGATATGAGTTTAGGGATTTCTTGTCTTGTTGAACTTGATGAATTTTTTAGGAGTGATCCTTAAAGGCTAGCTATCATGGCCTAGGACAAAGTCCTAAATTTCATAGTGCCTTATTTCTTCTTTGGCATTCCTCATTTGCTGGACCATGTTTCTCAACTGTTATTCTAAATTTTGGACCCGCACTTCATGCTCATTAGGTTGAGGATTTGCGATCCTGAAGGTGGCTTCTGGAAGCCTAATAGACCTAGCCTTCTTGGGCTGAACATTCTGGACCGAAACACTCTCGATTTTATGCTTGTGACTCTATTTGAACCATTTCAATTGAGTGTTAATCTCTTGGAACTTATGTTGTATCTGCTACATCAACATTTTCAAGGTAGCATTTGAATTTTTCATCTCTTCCAAAATGAATATGTTTGGGAGTTCATAAGCTATTCCTTGGCTTTTGTCTGTTTCAACATATTGGACGTCATCTCCTTCTTATTCTTGATCTTCAGTATATGTTTCTTGTCTGATTAGTTGATCCAATTCCTCACCCGTGAGATGATCGAAGGCTTCAGATAGATGGGTCTCCCCTAATCCTTGAAATGTATCCTCTCCAATCAAGGATTTCAATTCCTAAGATCCTCTGAGTACCTTACCTGGATTCCTCGATGGATTTTGTGTTGCATAGTCAGGTCAGTGAGAGTTCTGGGAACCCTGATCTATCTCATTGTTCGAGTTCATGTTCAAATTTGTAGAATCCCTTTGCAGAAGCAAGGCTTAGGATTTATGAACAAACAAGAGTTCAAATCTAACAAACATACGAATCAAGATTTTAGGAAATAGGGTTCTTGGATCTCCTCGAAAGCTCCATGAATCTATGAGGTCACTCCAAATAGAATCTAATAGGATGTGCTTTCTCCATAATGAATCTTTCACGATATACCCGAACTAATGTTCTTGGTACTGTGAGATAGAAAATAAGAATCCTAAGAGATAGAAAATAAAAATAGAAAGAACAATCACAAAGCAAATAATTTCTCACACAAAATAAAGTTTCTTAACTTGTCAGGGGTTAAAACATTTCTAAAAAAAAGAAACTAGATGACATACGATTTTTCTCACAAGGGTTTCTAAATTAGATAACTAAATTCTAAAATAGAAAAGAAAACACCCAATCTACCTAAGATTTTTACCTAAAATAGAAAAGAAAAGAAAATCAAACAAAAAATGCTAGGGTTTTGTATCCAAAATAGTTTTTTTTTGCTCAAAAAAGGAAAGCGGATCAGGTTTTTGGATCTGGATATGGATCTTATCCAAAAGATATATCCAAATTCAAATGACACAAAGATCACAACAAATCAGGATGCAAACATAGATTTTAGAATTGAGGCCCCAAAATCCAAAAAAGTCTGACCCGATCTGAAATGAGAAACTTTTCTAAAAAAAAATTCTAAGTCAAGAAACAATAGCAAGGATTGCTACTAATTTTTGACTGAGAAAACTGTAGAATCAGAGAAAATCTTCAATAGAGAAAATATAGAGGAGGAAAATACTTTTTCAATAGAGTATGGCACACCAAATTTTGACCGGAGAGTGCCAAGATATAGCCCCAGAATTGCTACTAAAGTAGGAGTTGAAGATGCATCGTTGCCTCTATTCCAGCTAACGATTTCTATGTTTTGAGCATTTGCACTAGAAATCAGGAAAAATAATCAAAATGACAGAAAAAATTGTTATCTTTCCAACATCACCAAAATCACAACTATCTGGTCAACGGTTGGAGAGATATGCTTCCAAAAAGGTAGACATGCTTACTATTTTATTGTACAGTCAAAGAAAATGTACTTAATTTTGAGTTAAAAAAATGAATGCTCTAGAGGAGGATTTGATGATGTGTAAATTACTCATAATCATAATATAATTTTATTGCATAAACACATCATTTATAGGTTTAGAACCCACACTTAGATGCATTTAGATGTCATTGAGCTATGGTTTGAATTTTGTTCGAATCGAACTTAAAACGAGAGAGAGATCACATTTTTAGTGAAACGGGTCAGACCTCAGGGCGAAACGGGTCAAAATCGGATCCAAATGGCCATTCTGGGTCACAGATCAATGTAAAATACATGAGATCCAACCCAACCCAACCCCAAACTCATTTTTGAACTTAGTTGCTAAAAACCTCCTCTGAAAAGGCACCTAGCAAATAAAAATATTTTAATCCTCTTTTTGGAAATACCAAAAAGAGGGCTTTTGGCTATAAAATCATGAAAAAACCCTAGAAAAATGTTTTTGCCTAGGGATTTGCACCTCCAAACCTGATTCACGCACCATCATCTTTTCCTCAGCCACCCATGCGCCCCATCTTCTTCCCCTTTGAGTTTTGCTTGGCTTTCCCAAGCATTTCCCTTAGTAGCCATTCTTTTTCTTCCATTTCTCTTCTCTCATGTCTTCCTTTCTTCTCACCTTGCTATAGCTGATGCTCCATGGTGTATTTTGCAGATAGCAACATGGATGGAGTGTGCTAGCTGAGGTAGGGATGCCATCTGCCCCTCCACAGCCAGCCGGTTCTACCCCTCCGGCCCTCTTCACCACCCGCGTCGCCTGTTCTTCACATTACACCTTCAGAGCATCTTCACCCTACGCATCCCGACAAGCTACAACAAAGTGAGCACAACATAGCACCACCAAAGGCAACTGGATGCAGTCCCTTGGCAAATTTGGCTCACCCCCTACCTCCTCATTCGTCGGACATCCCAATATATGATATGTCTTCTTTCCCCCTTTCTTTTAGCATAAAACTCATTTGTGTGTTTTGATTTTTAATTGTCTGCGTTTTTCCATTGTTTCAGCCATAGTATATATATGTTGAGGCTTAAACCAGCATCTAGATCGAGTCTAGATGTCAATTTCTGTTTTTGATATTTTGGGAATGTAGTTGCATCGATTTTCCCTCTAGCATCCCATCCGGCTAGATCGAATCTAACCGGCTGGAATCTTCCATTGTAGGTACTTAATTTAGTTAATTAACCGTAGTTAAACTTTGTTTCTGTAGTATAGAAAGTGTTGTTGATGTTTTAGAAATGATATTTAGAATTTAATGGTGTTTCATTTTAAATTTGTGCCAAATAGCAAAAAAAAATGGGTAGAAGGGACTCTATCCCATTTTCACATTTTGCCTATTGAAGTGATTAGCATAGGGTAGTTAATTTCCTACAATAACAGTAGTTTGTTAGTTGATGCTTTAAATTGTAGTGGTAAAATTTTACACATGCATTAGTTAAAACCATGTTAGTATGTTGAAAGTGTTTTCGTAATGAAGAAGTTTGATGTTTTGCATCTTAGGTAAAGTAGATTACATAGATATTTAGTCTACTTTTAAACAATAGATTTAGACACTTTAAGTTTTGTAGAAGCACTATAAGTTATTGGGAATTTAGACTTGAAGTGTGTGATAACTCGAATGCTCAAGTTCGGGTGGAGTTTACTCTCTTCGATTGGGGCACTATGCAAGGAACGACTCATGTATGCTTCATGTTTTGAATTCTTGTTGCAGCTGTGTTTTGATGTTCAGTGCATAGTTATTAGTAAGGTAATTTAGATGATATTAGGATTGTGTTGTTGTGTTTTAATTGAGTAATTAGTTTGGTCCTGTTTTAGCATTAATTGTGTATGATAATTTAGTTTTATTTTTATGAGGTTTAATGTAATGTTTAACATGGTTAGTTTCATTTACTGATATTTAGTTTTATTTAATGTCATTAGGTAGGTAAAAGTCTATTTTTACATATGTGTTAATCAGACAAGTGCAAGCAATGCATTCGTTCAAGTGAATAGTGTATTGAAGTAAAAACCAGCATTTTGCACTGTCTTACACTAGTTACATTCTGTAAAAGTTTTCTGAGTTTTTCTGAAATCATTGTTCTATTCTATTCATTAGTGTGTTGAATGTTTGCAAACCAAAATTCAGCTCGTTTTGAGTTTATTTGATTTGCCTTTTTAGTGTTTTCCAAAATTAGGTTTTTCATAATTTTAGATTTCGAGTCAAACGATTCTAGAATTTTTATCAAACTTGAAATGATTAAATTCAGAGCTTTCGGAGAAGTTTTTAAGCTCTATAAAGTCTGATAGATTTTTGAATCTGTCAGGCACAAAACAAAAGAAAAATCTTAAAAATCGGACTTCGTTTGCCCCTTCAAATTCACTGTTTGCAAAAACCTATCAGAGTCCAATTCTGCACTATTTAAGGGCAAAGCAATCATTTAGCTAGTTAATTAATTTTTGATAGTTTTTAGTGTTTTTCTGTATAATGTTAGTTTACTTACAGTAGTAAGCTTAGTTAAAGTTTATTTAACTAGTTAGTTTAGTCAGAAATTGCATTTTTAGTTATGTTTGTTTTTTTATTATTGTAATTTAAGTTAGCAATTAGTCAGAAGTAGTTTTAGATTTAATTTTTAGAATTACTCATTGCATTGTTACTAACTTTTTATTGTCTTTTGTTTAGGTTGATAAGTTAGAAACAGATCAACAAGTGTATTTAGAATGTCAGTGCAAATGCACATGTGGTGAAAAGACAAAATCATCCCTAGCGATTTAGAGAAGACTTAGCAATCTATTTCAGTTCATTATCATTTTTAGTTTGTAATTCAATTAGATTTGTAATGTTAACGTAGTTGAAAGCATTTGTGACATTAATAAATTGAAGTTTTAGATTTAATTTGAATGTATCTCGTTCCTTGAGGATTCAACCCGTACTTGCCACATTCGTGGAAAGTCGGTTTTTATTATTTTTGGTTGACGATTTTCCAAAACAATTTCAGCGATAAAATAATGTTTTAAAAATAGCACTGCAAAAAGATCAACCAAATTTTGGTGCGGTTGCCGAGGAACGACGATTATATTCTATTATTTCTGAGATTTCAGTTTATTAATATGTGTTTAGTTAGTTGTTTTTATTTGTTTTAGTCAGTAGGATTTAACATAATTAGCAAATATAGGATTCACATGTTTTTCCTAGGATTCACTGAATTTCATGTTTCAAGGAGCGATTAGACAGGTGAGTTTAGAGAACATAGCTTGTGATTATCTGTATTTGCTGAATTTCCTGATTTAGATCTAGATTTATATTTATTATTTTAATCGCATAGAGTAATTCTAACATCGTTTAGTGGCTTTATGTGTTAGTGCTTTTATTTTGTTAATGGTTATTCAGGGTGTGTCATATGTATATTAGAAATAAAATCGTTATTTGTTTTGTGTTTGGATTTGATTTTTGTTTTGGATTTCATTGTTGTCATGCATGAACATTGTACCATCTGATGATTCAATGCATGAGTCTAAGTTACCAGACATAGAGCACGCCTTCAAAAGCAGACCATTGACCAGATCAGCAGAAAACTATGCATTCGTATATGCATAGTGGTGGTGCAAAGTCAAGTCAAGTATCAGCTTCAGAGGCTCGAGCATATAAGGTTGTATCTATCCTTTCTCCTGTATCTATATTATTGTTTTAGTGTGCATCTACATTGCAATTTTATATCTTTGCATGCCACTCGGGACAATGTCATTCAAGCATGGAGGGGAGGGTCAGTAGATACACACTATTTGGTCCTGCTTATCATGTTTCAGTAGCTAAACTCATAAATTAGGCATTTCAGAAATTTTTTTAGCATATATGAATGTTTTTGACATAATCTGACATGTTAGAAATTCTTAGAAGCCCCATGAGAAAATTTTTTTCTGAACAAAGCTAAAAAGAGTGAGTATTTATGTGAAGTTCAAAGAAAAGACTGTATTTGAATGCGAAAAGATAATTTTGAATCACAAAGTATAAGTATGCATAGTTTGAAATAAATTATTAAGTAAATGAGAAATATAAAGAAAAAGTTCAAGCTCAAAATAAAAGAGCCTGCGTTAGGTTGTTTGGATGATTTCATAATCCCGATTACGATGAGTTCAGACGCAAGTTGAAACATTTGAATTTCATTCGAAACGGAAAGTGAGAACTTCATAAATCTTAGAAGCTGAGATTAGACACAAGATGAAGTGTCTGAACCTCATGTCGATGGGGGTAAATGAAGGAAGTCACTTTTGTGCCTAGTTAACGCCATCGACATACAGATAGTGGTATAAGAAGCCATTAACATTGCACACAGCACAAAAGCAGACCACACACAAGCTATCAAATGAAAAGAAAAGAATCTGAAAGATTGAAAAATTAAAAATCCAATGAAATAAAAATGAGAGCTTAAAGAAATGAAAAATTCATTGCTTAGAAGTAGAATGAAAGATTGTGCAGAAAAAGATACAAGTAATAAAAAATGAACAATAGCATGACAATACACGATCTTTTGAGAAACAATCATAGATAAATATAATTTTAAGAAGAGTGAAAGAAATTTTTTTATCGTGGAGGCATAGAATTTCTAATTATGTTCTGAGAAGTGAAAAATTATACGAAATGTCTGCTAAAATTGATTTCTAAAATTGCCTAGCATTTTAGAAGAAAAATTTGAATTTTTGCATGATTTCTAATGTTTGTGGGTAACATCTCTGCAAACCCTCACGAGACCTTACTCGTCCACTAGAGTAACGCAGGGGTTTAAAGGGCTTATTGCATGTGCTAAATGCAACCATGATTCCTACGAAAGTGAGTTAGTTGTTTAATAAAATTTGAATTTTATTCGGGTAGTCCATATCCCCATTGCAAGGGTAGGGTATATTGCCATGGACTAGCAATTATTCTAGCATGGGGGTATTTGATGATACATAAATTACTCGTAATCATAATATATTTTTATTGCATAAATGCATCATTTATAGGTTTAAAACCCACACTTAGATGCATTTAGATGTCATTGAGCTACGGTTCAAATTTCGTTCGAATCAAACTTAAAATGAGAGAGATATCACATTTTTGGTGAAACGGGTCGGACCTCAGAGCAAAATGAGCCAAAATCGGATCCAAATGGCCATTTTGGGTCGTGGATCAATGCAAAATACATGGGATCAAACCCAACCCAGACCCAAACTTGTTTTTAAACTTAATTGCTAAAAAACCCCTCTAAAAAAGGTGTCTAGCAAATAAAAATATTTTAATCCTCTTTTTGAAAATATCAAAAAGATGGCTTTTGGCTTTAAAATCATGAAAAAACCCTAGGCAATACATTTTTGCCTAGGGATTTGCATCCCCAAACCTGATGCACGTACCATCATCTTCTTCCTCAGCCACCCATGCATCCTATCTTCTTCCCCTTTGCGTTTTGCTTGGCTTTCCTAAGCATTTCCCTTAGTAGCCATTTTTTTTCTTCCATTTCTCTTCTCCCATGTCTTCCTTTCTTCTCATCTTGCTACAGCTGATGGTCCATGGTGTATTTTGCAGGTAGTAGCATGAATGGAGTGCGCCAGCTAAGGTAGGGGTGTCGTTTGCCCCTCCACAGCCAGCCAGTTCTACCCCTCTGACCCTCTTCACCACTCGTGTCGTCGGTTCTTCACATTCCACCTTCGAAGCATCTTCACCCTGCGCATCCCGACAAGCTACACCAAAGTGAGCACAACATAGCACCACCGAAGGCAGCTGGGTGCAGTCCCTTGGCAAATTTCGCTCACCTCCTACCTCCTCATTCGTCGGACATCCCAATATACGGTATGTCTTCTTTCCCCCTTTCTTTTAGCATAAAACCCATTTGCGTGTTTTGATTTTTAATTGTCTGCATTTTTCCATTGTTTCAGCGATAGTATATATATGTTGATGCTTAAATCAGCATCTAGATCGAGTCTAGATGTCAATTTTTGTTTCTGTTTTTCTGTTTTTCTGTTTTTGATATTTTGGGAATGTAGTTGCATCAGTTTTACCTCTAGCATCCCATCCAGCTAGATCGATTCTAGCCGGTTGGAATCTTCCATCGTAGGTACTTAGTTAATTAATTGTAGTTAAACTTTGTTTCTATAGTATAGGAAGTGTTGTTGATGTTTTAGAAATGATATTTAGAATTTACATTCACTCAATCCAAGATCAGAGTTTTTGGAAAAATGGTGTTGTGAGGTTAGTAGTTTCGTAGTATTTTTTGTTTGTGCTTTTCGGATTGAATCTCAATCTCGCTTTTTTGTATTATGTCTTGTCAAACCCTTTCATGGTGACAGGGACATATCTCTCTCATTTTAAATCCATTTTTTGTATTCTTAAGATCGTTGGAAAGCAAACGAGAAGGGCTTTATTTTATTTGTTTTTTATGTATTTAGTCTCTCATTACAATCTCTAAAAACATGCATGAATAGTGAAAAATAGTCATTTCTGCAACTATTTTTTATCATAGTGGTCTGTTCATTTTCATGTTTCTCAGCGATCCAGCAAAAAAAAAAACCTATTTTTCAGCTCATTGGAAAGCTAAAAAGTAGATTTAACTTTGTTTAGTTTTGAACCGAAGTTGAATCCTGGTTGATCTTTTTGCAGTGCTATTTTTAAAACATTATTTTATCCTTGAAATTGTTTTGGAAAATCGTCAACAAAAAATAATAAAAAATGACTTTCCACGAATATGGAAAGTACGGGTCGAATCCTCAGGGAATGGGATACATTCAAATTAAATATAAAACTTCAATTTATTAATGTCACAAATGTTTACGACTACGTTATCATTACAATTCTAATTGAATTACAAACTAAAAATGAGAATGAACTGAAATAGATTGCTAAGTCTTCTCCAGATCGCCAGGGATGATTTTGTCTTTTCACCACACGTGCATTTGCACTCACATTCTAAATACACCTGTTGATCTGTTTCTAACTTATCAACCTAAACAAAAGACAATAAAAAGTTAGTAACAATGCAATGAGTAATTCTAAAAATTAAATCTAAAACTACTTTTGACTAATTGCTAACTTAAACTACAATAATAAAAAAACAAACATAACTAAAAATGCAATTTCTGACTAAACTAACTAGTTAAATAAACTTTAACTAAGCTAACTACTGTAAGTAAACTAACATTATACATAAAAACACTAAAAACTATCGAAAATCAATTAACTAGCTAAATGACTGCTTTGCCCTTAAATAGTGCAGAATTGGACATTGATAGGTTTTTGCAAATAGTGAATTTGAAGAGGCAAACAAAGTCTGATTTTTTAGATTTTTCTTTTGTTCTGTGCTCGACAGATTCAAGAATCTGTCAGATTTTACAGAACTGAAAAACTCTTCCAGAAGCTCCAGATTTAATTGTTTCAAGTTCGATAAAAATTCTAGAATCGTTTGATTCGAAATCTAAAATTGCGAAAAAGCTGATTTTGGAAAACACTAAAAAGACAAACCAAATCAACTCAAAACAAGCTGAATTTTGGTTTGCAGACATTCAACACACTAATGAATAGAATAGAACAATGATTTTGGAAAAACTCAGAAAACTTTCACAGAATATAACTAGTGTAAGACAGTGCAAAATATTGGTTTTTACTTCAATATACTATTCACTTGAACGAATGCGTTGCTTGCACTTGTCTGATTAACACATATGAAAAAACAAACTTTTACCTACCTAATGAAATGAAATAAAATTAAATATCAGTAAATGAAACTAACCATGTTAAACATTACATTAAACCTCATAAAAATAAAAATAAATTATCATACACAACTAATGCTAAAACAGGACCAAACTAATTACTCAATTAAAACACAACAACACAATCCTAATATCATCTAAATTACCTTACTAATAATTATGCACTGAACATCAAAACACAACTGCAACAGGAATTCAAAACATGAGTCGTTCCTTGCACAGTGCCCCAATCGAAGAGGGTAAACTCCACCTGAACTTGAGCATTCGAGTTATCACACACTTCAAGTCTAAATTCCCAATAACTTATAGTGCTTCTACATAACTTAAAGTGTCTAAATCTATTGTTTAACAGTAGACTAAATATCTATGTAATCTACTTTACCTAAGATGCAGTGGGGGCCGTTCTTTAAGGTAAAGAGCCTTTCCTCCTCTGACAAGTAAGGATCAACCGAACTAGGAATCCTTGATCTTCATTTAATGGTGGCAGCATTGGAGAGTTTCATACCTTAGTAGATCAGACCTAAAAGAAAATCGAGTTCGAAGGCGGGAGCCACCAAAACTCAAGAAAATCACAAAAGATAAAAAATGTTAGACAAATCCAATCTTAATAAATACATAAAATAAATAAAACACAAAAGAAACGGAAACCATGTCTCACCTCGAGCTTAGGTAACCCTTTCTACGATGTTGATGAGTGCAAGGGAGCACGAACAACACCTTGGCTAGGCATGGACTCCAAAGGCAATGAGAATAGGCTGATCTAGACCCTAGGCTAGGCTAAGTTTTGACTTGACTAGCTAAGCTAGGTCGACTAAGCTAGATAGACTAGGTTAGGTCAGCTAGGCTAGGCCTTGTAGAGAATTTGAAAAAATGTAGACGTAGATTCCAAATACTGAAATAAGGGGGTGAGACTCCCTATTTATAAGTTTTTAGGCAAATCTGAATGTGTTTATTGCGTATCCGTGATCCATCTAAATGAACTGACTTGTTAGATGAGTTATTTTGAATAGACGGTTGAGATTCATTCATGATTTATTGCCATGAATCAGTGCTTTATCAAAGAAAAGTAGTTTTGGGGAATGGAAGGTTTCCAAATATGAATTTGGAAGGCTAAGAAGGCAAATCTCACTCAAAAGGCGTGCTGAAAAAGGGTGATAGAGCGTTAACAACAACATGTGTTAGCAATAACTAATGTTAACAATAACTGAGTTACCAACAATTCTTGACCTCTGATGACCATTTTTGGTAAAAAAAAGAACTAACAACAACCTAGGTTGTCATTAAAGCTTGAGTAAAAATGCTAATGACAACATGACTTGTCGTAAGCGAAATCGGGTAAAACAAGCATAATAGGATAAGTTGTTTCAGCCATAACTTTTGACTCTGATGTTCCTTTGAAGTGATTTATATTGAGTTTGAGAGCTCACATCCGCAAACAACATATGCAGGATTCTACAACAGTCAATTTGCATGCTCCGTTTATAGCAAGTGTAGAAAGATTGATTCTTTCAAACTACTTGTAGAATAATTTGAAAAAAGTTGTAAACATGAAAGTTACAGACCTCTGTCTTAACTTTACACAGAATTAAATGAATGAAATTTTCATAAAAAGGATTGTGAGAAATCCTGAAAATATGGAATGCTGCTCGGAATGTTCTTGACTGGGCAGAGAATGACAACTCTGTCTACCTGACAACTTGATAGGAATTTTCAAGGACTCTACACACCAAATCAGGCTAAGACCTTAACAACAAAGTTGAAGGTCTGTGTCTTGGATTTCCATAAAGCCTAAGAACACTAGAATCTGACCAGTATCTAGGCAGATATGGTCAATTCTTTGGAGTCATCTCTGACAACTCCAGAACCGAGACCCGTTTCTTGACAGAAATTAAAAATAACACAAACCATAATTTGCAGGATGTTAAAATAACTTTAAAAACTCTCAATAACATAAAAAACTTTTAAAAATTTCATTCAATATGCATCAACAAACTATTCGCAAGGTATAAAGACAAAAAACATCAAGATCGAAACACAAAATAAGAGAGATCAAAATATGCAAACATAGTTCTGTAAATAAGATGGTGCGACTGTGCAACAACCAACACCAACTCATAAAAGGTGGGAAGTGTAGAACCATTCAGCGGTAGACATGACTTCTTCAGCAACTCGGCTAATGTGACCTTCCCAAAACAAACCTCTTAACACACACCAAGCTCCAACTCGAGTTTTCCTTTGACCTTCTTCCTTGATATCATCATCAGACAAATTGTTTAGAACTTTAGCGGCTTAACCGAGCCGAATCAAGCCAAATGGTAAACAGAAAACTTGTAGAACAAGATCTTAGCTTTCCATCAATCTAAAGATCATGCAATTTAGACCCATATCTAAGGAGATACGATCAAAATACAGAGATTGTGTTCACCCTTCAAATAGTCTCTTCGCCTCTCTCATCACCATTTCGAACTTCTTTAAAAGTTTTTCAAAAGACCCCAACATTTTTTTCTTTGTGGCTTTTGTAGAGTTAAAGAGAGAGGTGCCCTTCTATTGGCCACCTTGGAGGTGACTTAGGGACTTGAGAAGGCATTCAAGTCCACCTCCACAAGGCCCACTAGGAGCCACCTTAGGAAGGCCTCTCTTAGGGAGGAGACCCACCACACATTGTTCCAATGAAAAGCCACCTCCATTTGCACCAATGTGGTGTTTCCTTTTTAGATGGGTTGGATATCTAAAGCATTGAGATCCAAATGGATCTTGATCCGGATCTGTGGTTGAAACAAAAGCAGAACTACCCTTTTACCCCTTATACCCCCTAGTACCACAAAAATAATCCTACAGAGCACTAGAACTATCCGGATTCGTAGAATTCAGCACCTAAAAATATAAAAAAAATATATTTAATGTGATTCCTTAACATGACAAACTAGAATCGAAACATAAAAATACAATCTCTGAGAAAGCTACAAAATATCTCAAAAATTACAACAAGATATGCAAAATGGATTTGGGTTCGGGCAAAACTAATTGGACCCAGATAGTCCTGCACAATTGGATCTGCCACAATTCGCATCCTGGATCGGATCGGATCGGATGAGTTAGATTTTGAGCCAACTTGTCTTCAATAGGCGGATCGTCAGGATTTTCTGCATCATTCTTGTATGGGTCAAAAGGCTTCATCCTCAGAGCCCGGTTCTTCTCAAGCACAAGTTCATAATCCCTGCACCAATTAAAAATATATTCAGCGCAATATCTGTCCAAGGCAATAAGAACTAAACTATGTAAGGCAGTAAATTTCATATAAGAATGACAATAATAATTTATGCAATGCAATTCATTATTTTTTATAACATGAAATTCAGAAAAATACGATTGAAGCACAAAAGTATCTAAGATATTGTATTTGATAATTTTACCTTGCATTAAATCTCTACTGATTATAACAAAATGCGGATTAATAGAAAATATAAATTGACTATGTATCATGTGATTCAAAATTTCAAATTTTGCACTAAGATTTTGACCATTATAAGATAAGTTACAAGTAATGCAATGTAACAACTGAGAAAATTTACTATCAGGATTTATCAAAGAGACAAAATCAATATTATGTATTAAACCCTGATGATCATAAACAAAATTTGGGGCTTTAACGCTAGCAAGACCTAATGTGTTCGACTCATCTTCAAGACTAACATGAGTCTCTAAATTCTCGGACAATTCAACAAGAAAATTTTCAATATCTAAGCTTTCATTGTCACACATTTTGACAAAATCTTCATAGGATATTTTAATTTTGTCATTTTCCTTAAAGATGGGTTCACAAATGGGACTTAACGGATCAATGTTGACAATAATGTCAGATACTTCTTGAGGAAAGTGCGCTTCTTCTACCTGTTTATAAAATTTTTCGACGATCGGGTCGTCAAGATTGATACCAGACTGGTCTTTGATAGATTATATTTCCCAAAAAGATGAGATGTGGGGTATCTCTTCATACATTGTTTCAAAAACTGGATCAGTAATGAATTCACACATAGGAACAACCTCAATTTCAGGTGAGGGTTCTTCTTCATTCTCCTTATCAATCTCATTGAATATGGGATCACCAATCATTTCACAAAAAGGCTCCTCTAGGGATTCTTTCATGAAGATATCCAATACAAAGTCAACCACTTGGCATTAGGACTCCTCCTTGAGATTCATGCCCTTTCCCAAATTTTCATTTTCTCTTAGGACTTCTTCAATTGTTGGAGGTTCTAAGTCATAGAAATTGGTGCTTTCTTCAACTTCACAACTATCATATGAGATAACTTCAAATCTAACCCTAGAAGTTGCAGATTTAAATGTGGTGGGGTTGGGTTGAAAAATAGATGATGAAGAAAACTTACGACTATACTGACTCATATCCCTATGCAAAAAATTTGCATAACTTGATTCTGAATATTTTGAATATGTGTCACTATGAGACTTGAGAGGTAAAAATTGTGTGCGCATTTTTTTCTCCATGTGTTCCCAATGAACAATGGGAACTTTACCTAGACGAACACGAGACTGCTTGAGCCGTCTCCACCAAGTGGCAGCTCGACCCTTCAATTTAAGGACAACCAATCCAACCTTTTTGTGTTCAGAAACTGCCCATAACACCAGATTCGCCTTGACCTTGTCGAACCATTCTAAAAAATCTTCGGGATCACTTGTTACTGCAAATTCAAGCATTTCTCAGTTTGTTCTTCTAGGGGTGACACATGTCCTACTCAAATATGGGTATGTAGAAATGTCATATTCGTCATTAAAATCAAACAATCTCACTCTTTAAGACCAATGAGATCTTGGAAATTGATTCCTATCATTGTGACCGCGCCCCCCGTGTCGCCAAGCCATGACAACAAAGCCCTAAAAATAAATTTGATGAACGCTAACAACACCTGAACCGTGTCAGACTAAGAAATCTAGCAACCCTCGCTCTGATACCAAATGATGTGGACTCGGTAAGCATTGATCCATGATCCAAGATCCACACGGATCTCAACATGCGCAGAAGCTTTTTCACGGGGATGAATACAATCAGAACTTTGGGAAATAGGGTTGTTGGGACACGAACCCATGCACTTTGTTTTGATAGAGGCAGTCCAAGGCAAAATCATGCGCGACTCGCACACCTTTCCAACGAATCCAAAATTACTAGATTCAAATCTGAACTGCCCGCTCCACGGACTCAGAATTGGACCAATCGGATTGGTCTTCATCAGACTTTTTTGACTTGGCAAGCAGTCTGTTTGAGGAGATTTTTGTCCTCTCAGATAATGGAGTTTCTAAAAACTCTCAACGAACAAATTAAAGGTTTGATCGATACATTTCCAGAAAGCTATGGTTCGTAATTTTTGGGAAATCTTATGGGTGTCTACTGATTTTTGAAGTTTCTAATCTATTACGTTTCAACTGTCGTAACCCACGACAGAAGGTTCTATTTGTTCACTCGAATCACCCCAGATTTGGGTTCTCAAATGAGGGTTTTGGAAGAAACCTCAAACTTCACTAATGTGTATACAAATGCTAGCTAACCATACCAATTTTTAGTTTTAGAAATCATGCAGTAAAACTCTAGATATTCAAAAATCAAAACAACTTATGCTAGATTCTATAATAGTCAATTTGCATGCTCCCTTTACAACAGGTATAAAAAGATCGATTCTTTTGAACTACTACTAGAATGATTTGAAAAAAGTTGTAAACATAAAAGTTATATACCTCTGTCTTAACTTTCTACATAATTAAACGGATCGAATTTTCATGAAGGGGATTGTGAGAAATCTCAAAAATACAAAATGTTGTTTGGAATGTTCTGGATTGTGCAGAGACTGACAACTCTGTCCACCCAACATCTTGATAGGGATTTTTAAGAACCTTACGTGCCGAATCAGGCTAAAACCTCAACATCAAAGTTAAAGGTCTATGTATTGGCTTTCCATAAAACTTAAGAACACTAGAATCTGACAGGTATCTAGGCAGATATGATCGATTCTTTGTTGTCATCTTTGATAACTCTAGAATCGAGACCTATTTCTTGACAGACATTAAAAATAACACAAACCATAATTTGCAGGATGTTAGAACAACTTCAAAAACTCTCAATAACATAAAAAAACTTTAAAACTCTCATTCAATATACATCAACAAACTATTTACAGGGTACAAAGATCAGAAACATCATGATTGGAGAACAAAATAAGAGAGATCAAGGTATGCAAACACAATTCCATAAAGAAGATGGTGTGACTGTGCTACAACCAACACCAACTCATAGAAGGTGGGAAGTGCAGAGCCCTCCAGCCATAGACATGACTCTTGCAGCAACTCAGCTAATGTACATTCCCCAAAAGAACCTCCAAACACACACAAATTTCCAACTTGAGTTTTCATTTCACCTTCTTCCTTGATGCCGTCAGCAGGCAACTTGTCTGGAACTTTAGCGGTTTAACCAAGTCAAATCTGTTACGACAATGAAGCCATACATGATACTTCAAGTACAAGGTTTTGCTGATGAGCAAGTGGAATCGACTGCATTTCAGCTAAGGCTATGAAGAAATTGAAGAATTCGATGAAGAATCTTTGAAGACTAGTGTGCAAATGTTTAATTCATTAAAAGTCTTAGATTCTTGTAAGAGCCTTACTTAGAGTGCATATTTAGGTTGCATTTGACCTTAAAAGTCTTTAGAAAATCTTTTCTAAAAGAACCCCTCATGAAAATCTTTTTCGAAAACTCTTTTCTTAAATTTTCATGTTTATTAGTCGACCAATAGACTTACCAGTCGACTAATCCTTTTGTGCCATATTTTCTAAAAAATCATTTTTGTCAAATTAGTCGACCGAAGGTTTTATCAGTCGACTGGACAGAATGTCTATTTTCTGGAAAATTAGCAGCAGTCGACTAATGGTTTTATCAGTCGATTGAACAGAACATGTGTTTTCTGAAAATTTAGCAGCAGTCGACTAATGCTTTTATCAGTCGACCGAACAGAATGTTTGTTTTTCAGAAGATTTTAGCAGCAGTCGACTGAAAGGTTTTTCAGTCTACTGATGAAATTATCAGTCGACTAATTTTTCTCTAGTCGACTAAGTTTCAAAAGTTTAGATTTTCAAACGGCTCGATTAACAGATCAGTCGACTGACGATAACTGTCAGTCTACTAATAACTAACTATTAGTCGACTAATTGATGTTTCAGTCGACTAATTTTGCCGTTTTCCTGAAACTTCAAAAATGTGTGTCTTTTCATTTTTCAAGCGTTTTGAGTGTTCAAAATGGACTGTTTTGACACCCTTTCATACTCTCAACGTATGAAATCTTTCAACTATAAATATGAGTGCATTTTACACTCAAAATAACTAGAATTCAATCGATTTGAATCATTTACTTCTTGCTTTTCACTCCTATTCAGTCAAGTATTTATTTTCTCACTCACTTGATATTTTCACTTCAGCTTTTCACTCAAATCATTTTGAGAGATAGTGAATTCGTGAGTAGAGTATTTCAACAACCTCAAAAGTCAATTGCATCTCATTTGCATTCAAAAGAAAGGCTCATAGATTGTATTGTAAGTTGTTACTTATTTTCTGTAAAAAGAAGGACTCCTTGGTTTAAAGGAGTTGTTTGCTTTCAGTAGGGTTGTTACTGAAAGTGGGACCGGTTTTGGTCTATGTGATCTTGTAGTTAACAAGGTTGATAGTGAAAATCTCAAGCGGGTTTTGCTTGGGGACTGGATGTAGGTCGGGATAGACCAAACCAAGATAAAATCTTGTGTTCTTTGTGTGTTTGCTTTTCAAATTGCAAAATCCTTCTATATTACGTAGACAATTTTTTAAAAGCACTATTCACCCCCCCTCTAGTGCTCGTTGCCTCGATCATAGTACACTTTCATTTGGTATCAGAGCGGGTTTGCTATTATTTTGATTTGATCATCATCTAGCATGGCAACTACAACATCACAGCACAAAGAAGGATGCTCATTTGTTCATCCTCCTCTCTTTGACGGAACAAACTATGGTTACTGGAAAGTAAGAATGACAATATTCTTGCAATCCATGGATCTAGATATTTGGAGAGTTGTTTCAGAAAAGTACCAAACTCCATCAATTGATTTCAGTCGATGGACCGATGAAGAAAAGAAGATTGCTTCACTTAATGCCAAGGCAATGAATGCATTATATTGTGGCGTTGACAAGGTAGAGTTTAATCGCATCTCTCAATGCTCTACAGCAAATGAAATCTGACATACTCTTCTCGTGACACACAAAGCTACGTCAAAGGTAAAGGAATCTAAAATTGCTTCTTTAGTTCATAAATTTGAATTGTTCAAAATGAAGCAAAATGAATCTATATCGGACATGGTAACTAGAATGAACAATATAACTAACACTTTGAAATTCCTTGGAAAAGAATATTCACAAGTGGATTTAGTCAGAAAGATCCTAAGGTGTTTAACTCCTGAATGGGAGAGAAAAACCACTGCTATTGAAGAAGCAAATGATCTTAACACTCTCACTCTTAAAGATTTGGTTGGTAACCTTATGGCATATGAAGTCCAACTTCAAGACAGACAAGAAGAAGAGCCCAAGAAGAAATCTCTTGCTTTTAAGGCTACTTCTGACTCAGAAAATTCAGAAGAAGATGAAGATGAAGATATTGCCCTCATCACAAGGCAATTTAGAAGATTCATCAAAAAAGGTAGATTTCAAAGAAAGGTAAAGAAAGCAGACTCTTCCAATCCCAATGAAGTCAAGTGCTTTAACTGCAAAAAGGCAGGACATATCAAGAAAGATTGTCTTCTTCTCAAAATCAAGCCCAAGGACCAATTCAAGAAGAAAAAGACATTTCAAGCATGTTGGGATGATAGTGACTCCTCTTCTGATGAAGAAACAAATGAAAAAGTCGCCAACATGTGTTTTGTAGCACAAGAAGATTCGGTAAGTCAATTTGACTATGATGAATTATTTAAAGCATTTATTGATTTATATGCTAAATATAAGAGTCTAAGTTCTAAAAATAAAGAATTAAAAACTGAAAATTTAACTCTTGGCTCTCAAAATAAAGTGTTACTTCAAGAGATAGAAGATCTCAAGAAGAAAAACTCTTGCCAAGCATTTGAGATAAAAGAAGTTGGAGTTAGAACCAATCTCTTACAAAAAGAAATATCTAGTCTAAAAGAAAAATCAAATGATCTTCTTTCCATAGTGACCAAATTCACAAATGGTCAAGAGAATCTAGAAAAACTTCTTGGTTCTCAAAGATGTTTAGTTAATAAAACCGGATTGGGATATAGCTTCTTTGATACTCAAAATAGACCAAACTATGTGGTGAAAAATCAAAGACATTATTCTCAACCTTTTAGAACTAAACTTTCTAGTTTTAATAGAAATGCATCAAATCATGGAAACTATAATGCTTATAAGCCTAGACATGATAAATCCTTTTATAGAAAAAATATTTATTATCAAAGGAAACCAAAATCCAAATGGATATGGGTTCCTAAGACTAACTCTCATGGACCCGAAAATAAAAAGGGGTCAAATGCTTTGTTTTCTAATTTTGTTGTAGGTACACAACATAAGAAGCAAATGGATATTGGACAGCGGCTGTTCCAAACATATGACTGGAAGGCCGGAGTTATTTTCCACCTTCCAAAATAAGGATGGAGGAACCGTCACCTTTGGTGACAATAACAAGGGAAAAGTAATAGGTATTGGTAATATTGGTAATCCAAAATTTCCCTTGATAGAAAATGTTCTTTTAGTAGATGGTTTAATGCATAATTTATTATCTATTAGTCAATTATGTGATAAAGGTTTTCATGTTTCTTTTGAAAATGATTTATGCTTAATTTCTGATTTTCAATCTAAAAATATCATTTTTAAAGGTAAAATAAGGAACAATGTGTATGAACTATATCTAGATGAATTACCCACTTTTAATGAAAAATGTCTTATTGTTTCAAATGAAATTCAATGGTTATGGCACAAGAGACTTGGACATGTTAACTTTAAAATTATTTCAAAGTTATCCAAGAATGATCTTGTAAGAGGCCTACCTAGAATACCATATAAGAAAGATCACTTATGTGATGCTTGCCAAAGGGGTAAACAAATCAAGAGTTCTTTTAAAGCAAAAGATATAGTTTCAACAAAACGTCCTCTTGAACTTTTACATTTAGATCTATTTGGACCATCTAGAATTCAAAGTTTGAATGGTAGCAAGTATGCTTTTGTTATAGTAGATGATTATTCTCGATTTACATGGGTGATTTTTCTAAAAAGCAAAAATGATGCTTTTTCGGAATTTTCTAAACTTTGTAGAAAAATTACAAATGAAAAATCTACATCAATAATTAAAATTCGTAGTGATCATGGTGGTGAATTTGAAAATGAATCTTTTCTAAAGTTTTGTGACTTACATGGTATAACTCACAACTTTGCTTTTCCTAGAGCGACTCCACAAAATGGAGTTGTTGAAAGAAAGAATAGAACTTTGCAAGAATGTGCTAGAACCATGCTTCAAGATAAAAATTTACCAAAATACTTTTGGGCTGAAGCAATAAATACATCATGTTATGTTTTAAACCGTGTTCTTATTCGACCAATTTTACATAAAACATGTTTTGAATTGTATTATGATCGTATACCAAAGATCTCATATTTCAAAATTTTTGGTAGTAAATGTTTCTTGTTAAATACCAAAGATAATCTTGATAAGTTTGATTCAAAATCAGATGAATCAATATTTCTTGGATATTCTTCTAGAAGTAAAGCTTATCGTATTTTCAATAAAAGAACATTTTGTATTGAAGAATCTTTACATGTTGCATTTGATGAGAATTGTGAGCAGGTTATACCTCTAAGCGAAGGAGAAGAAGTAATACTTCAAGAAGAACCCTTGATAGAGAATACTTCTCAAGAAAATATTTCTCTTCAACCGGTTTGGAAAGAAGTTCCTAATCATCCACATGAACAAGTTATTGGTGAAATAAAGAGTGGTGTCCAAACTAAAAGGCAATTAGAAAAATATATTGCAAATGTTGCTTTCATATCTAAATTAGAACCAAAGAATATCAATGAGGCTTGTGATGATGAATTTTGGCTTTTGGCCATGTCTGAAGAACTTAACCAATTTAGTATGAATGATGTTTGGGATCTAGTTGATAGACCAAAGGATCATCCAGTAATTGAAACAAGATGGGTCTTCCGAAATAAGCTGGACGAAAATGGTGAAGTCATTTGTAACAAAGCAAGGCTAGTAGCACAAGGCTATAATCAAGAAGAAGGCATAGATTTTGATGAAACCTATGCACCAGTGGCTTGATTAGAGTCAATTCGAATGATGCTTGCTTTTGCTAGTTACATGAACTTCAAGTTATATCAAATTGATGTTAAGAGTGCATTCTTAAATGGATACATCAATGAAGAAGTTTATGTAGAGCAACCTCCAGGCTTTGAAAATGAGAAATATCCAAAAAAAGTCTACAAATTGAAAAGAGCTTTGTATGGACTCAAACAAGCACCAAGAGCGTGGTATGAAAGACTACGAAATTTTCTAGAACAATCTGGTTTTTCCATTGGTCGGGTAGACTCCACTTTATTTATTGAAAATCTTAATTCAGATATTCTTATTGTGAAAATTTATGTTGATGACATAATATTTGGTTCTACTAATGATTCTCTTTGTAAAGAATTTGCTAAAGCTATGCAGGAAGAGTTTGAAATGAGCTTGATGGGCGAATTAAACTACTTCCTTGGACAAAACAAACTGAAGAAAGAATCTTCATCAATCAGGCTAAGTATACAAAAGAATTTCTCAAGAGATTTGGGATGGACTCATCAAAATCAAGAAGAAATCCTATGAGTACAACTACTTATCTTGATAAAGATGAAAATGGTAAAAGTGTAGATACTAAGCTCTACAAAGGTATGATCGGATCTCTATTATACTTAACTGCTAGTCGACCTGATATTATGTTTAGTGTTTGTATGTGTGCAAGATTTCAAGCTAATTCAAAGGAATCTCATTTAACTGCAGTAAAACAAATTCTTCGTTATTTGAAAGATAACTTCATATTTTGGTTTGTTTTACCCAAAATCATCTTCCTTTGATTTAGTTTCATATAGTGATGCAGATTTTGCAGGAAGTAAATCTGATCGCAAGAGTACTAGTGTAACTTGTCATTTCTTAGAAAATTCTTTAGTCTCTTAGTTTAGTAAAAAGCAAAATTCAGTGTCACTCTCAACAACTGAAGCAGAATATATAGCGGCTAGTTTAGCATGTTCACAAGTACTATGGATGAAACAGACCTTAAAAGATTTTGGTTTGAATTACTCCACAACAACTATTTATTGTGATAACACTAGTGCTATAAATCTTTCTAAAAATCCTGTTCAGCACTCAAGAACTAAGCATATTGAAGTTAGACATCATTTTTTAAGAGATCATGTGTTAAAAGGAGATATTGCGTTAAATTTTATTTCCACTAAAGAACAACATGCTGATATCTTCACTAAACCTCTTAAAAATGAAGATTTTATAAGAATTAGGAGAGAACTAGGTATTTGCTCATTTTTGGATTTGTAAAAATGTTGATTTTTGAACAAAATCTCAAAATCGCACTTTATTAGTCGTCCGATAAAAATTTAGTTGACTGATGCTTTAAATTTTTTAGAATGTATCGCACCATATTAGTCGACCGATATATTTCTAGTCGACTAATGTTTTTAGAATGAGTCGCACATTCTTAGTCGACCGATAAAGTTTTAGTCGACTAAAAATTTTTTAAAATTTTTTTTAAATGAAGGGATCTGATACCCCTTGGATTTTTAAAAAAAAAAACCGTTTTTTTTTTAAATAAGCATCGTTTCATTTTCACACCTTTTCGTTTTTATTTTAAAAGAACGAAACCCTTAAAAAATGAAAACCCTCTTTCTCTTTTGCCTCTCTCTCTTCCGAAAAACCCTCGGAGTGTCGTTCTATCTTCGTCGGGATTTTCTTGCCGTGTCAGGGAGACGCCGGAATCTTCTGACCGTGATCTTAAAACGTCGGACTCCTCTTGCAGTAACTGGTGCATCTTCAAAACACGCCGGAACACTCTTGCCGTGACGGTGGATCCTCAGCCATTGCCGAAATTCCCTTGTGGCAACCTTCACACTCGTCGTCAGCCACCGTATCTTCCTTCGTTTCTGAACGCCGGACAACATTTTCCTCTTGCCGGAAATTGTTTGGAAGCCGACATTTTTTTTGGTAACTCTGTTTTTAACCATGCCTCGTACGAAGTCTGCATCTGCAAAAGGTTTAGGTTCTCCTCCTCCTACACCTACTTCAAGACATGGTTTTTCACTCAGATTACTCTGAAATCCTCTCTTATATGATACTTTTGGATCAATTTCTGCACTACCTATTTTACAAGCCGAAATGTTCTATTTCACTTATTTTCTCGTTACAACATAAGAGAATTATTTCCTGGAATTTCACATCTTTTTGATGCCTGTGCAGATACCCTTCACTATCCTTTTCTTATTCACTTGTTTTGTACGAATTTACAAATGGATCATGAAACTAGAGTTTTGTCCTCTCTTGTTCGTGATGTTGAAATCGAGTTTGATTCGAAACTACTTGGAGAAATTCTTGAAATTCCACCTTCAGACACTCTTTTCAATACTATTGAATTAAATGATGAAAGAATTTTTGAACAAATTCTTCTTCCAGGTGCACCTCACTGCCCTCCTTTCAAAAATAATAATCTTCAAACTCGTGCACGCATTGTTGGACGAATCCTTGCCCACAATGTTCTTCCTAAAACTGGTTCTTTTGATTATTATTCCACAGATCTATCTACGACTCTTTATGTTTTATTTGGAAATATTTCTGTAAATTGGGCCAATGTGTATTTTACAAATTTGTGGAAACAAAAACCATTTCTTCCTTATGGATGTCTTCTAACTCGTATTTTTAGACATTTTGAAGTTCCCTTAACAAATGAAAAATATATTGAGCAAAAAGAGTTCTTTGATCAAACAATTTTTAAAAGAATGAAAATTAAATATCTGCCTCCATTAAATGTTAATCAAACTGAACCATCTGATCCTACTGAACCATCAATTTCTGAACCTTCACCTTCTGCGACACCTTCATCTCATGCAAAAAGAAAGAAATTTTCGACAAATCAAGACAATGATGAAGTTATGCAGAGACTGGAAGCTTTGAAGCTGCATCAACACACTTTTCGTGAAGATGTGACTCAACAACTATCTTCGATTCAGAAAGAGATTACTTCAATCAAGGATTTGCTCAACTCACTTTTCTGAACTTTGTTGTCTAAACTTTCATACTTTATGGGTTGTAATATTTTAAACTTGTATCGCTATTTTGCTTATGCTATTTTTGCCCTTACTCTTTTTTATTCTGACAAAGGGAGAGAAAAAGATAAAAGATAGCATTAAATTGAATTTGCATGAGATCTTGCAAGAGAAAAATCTCATATGGAGAAAAAGATAAAATGCATGAAGTAATGATGAATGGAAATGCAAACCAATCAATATGTGATATATATGCTTTGAAAGTACTAACTTTTAATGTTTTGCAGCATATTGATAGGGGGAGTAAAATCTCCATCTATGCATCTAAATGTTTCATCTTTGATTAAGTTTGTCATCATCAAAAAGGGGGAGATTGTTACGACAATGAAGCCATACATGATACTTCAAGTACAAGGTTTTGATGATGAGCAAGTGGAATCAACTGCATTTCAGCTAAAGCTATGAAGAAATTGAAGAATTCGATGAAGAATCTTTGAAGACTAGTGTGCAAATGTTTAATTCATTAAAAGTCTTAGATTCTTGTAAGAGCCTTACTTAGAGTGCATATTTAGGTTGCATTTCACCTTAAAAGTCTTTAGAAAATCTTTTCTAAAAGAAACCCTCATGAATTTTTTTTTCGAAAACTCTTTTCTTAAATTTTCATGTTTATTAGTCGACCAATAGACTTACCAGTCGACTAATCCTTTCGCGCCATATTTTCTAAAAAATCATTTTTGTCAAATTAGTCGACTGAAGGTTTTATCAGTCGACTGGACAGAATGTCTATTTTCTGGAAAATTAGCAGCAGTCGACTAATGGTTTTATCAGTCGACTGAACATAACATGTGTTTTCTGAAAATTTAGCAGTAGTCGACTAATGCTTTTATCAGTCGACCAAACAGAATGTTTGTTTTTTAGAAGATTTTAGCAGCAGTCGACTGAAAGGTTTTTCAGTCTACTGATGATATTATCAGTCGACTAGTTTTTCTCTAGTTGACTAATTTTCAAACGGTTCGATTAACAGATCAGTCGACCGACGATAACTGTCAGTCTACTAATAACTAACTATTAGTTGGCTAACTGATGTTTCAGTCGACTAATTTTGCCGTTTTCCTGAAACTTCAAAAAGGTGTGTCTTTTCATTTTTCAAGCGTTTTGATCGTTCAAAATAGACTGTTTTGACACCCTTTCATACTCTCAACGTATGAAATCTTTCAACTATAAATATGAGTGCATTTTACACTCAAAATAACTAGAATTCAATCGATTTTGAATCATTTACTTCTTGCTTTTCACTCCTACTCAGTCAAGTATTTATTTTCTCACTCACTTGATATTTTCACTTCAGCTTTTCACTCAAATCATTTTGAGAGATAGTGAATTCGTGAGTAGAGTATTTCAACAACCTCAAAAGCCAATTGCATCTCATTTGCATTCAAAAGAAAGGCTCATAGATTGTATTGTAAGTTGTTACTTATTTTCTGTAAAAAGAAGGACTCCTTGGTTTAAAGGAGTTGTTTGCTTTCAGTAGGGTTGTTACTGAAAGTGGGACCGGTTTTGGTCTGTGTGATCTTGTAGTTAACAAGGTTGATAGTGAAAATCTCAAGCGGGTTTTGCTTGGGGACTAGATGTAGGTCGGGATAGACCGAACCAGGATAAAATCTTGTGTTCTTTGTGTGTTTGTTTTTCAAATTGCAAAATCCTTCTATATTCCGCAGATAATTTTTTAAAAGCACTATTCACCCCCCCTCTAGTGCTCGTTGCCTCGATCCTACTACACTTTTAAAATCAAGCCAAATAGTAAATAGAAAACTTGTAGAGCAAAATCTTAACTTTCCATCAATCTAAAGATCATGCAATTTAGACCCATATCTAAGGAGATACGATCAAAATACAGAGATTGTGTTCACCCTTCAAATAGTCTCTTCGCCTCTCTCATCACCATTTTGAATTTCTTTAAAAGTTAGACAAAAGACCCCAATATTTTTTTATTTGTGGCTTTTATAGAGTCAAAGAGGGAGGTGCCCTCCTATTGGCCACCTTGGAGGTGACTTAGAGACTTGATAAGGCATTCAAGTCCACCTCCACAAGGCCCAATAGGAGCCACATTAGGAAGGCCTCTCTTAGGGAAGAGACCCACCACACTTTGTCCCAATGAGAAGCCACCTCCATTTGCACCAATGTGGTGTTTTCTTTTTAGATGGGTTAAATATCTAAAGCACTAAGATCCAAATGGATCTTGATCCAGATCCATGGCTGAAACAAAAGCAAAACTACTCTTTTACCCCTTACACCCTCTAGTACCACAAAAATAATTCTACAAGGCACTAGAACTGTCTGAATCTGTAGAATCCGACACCTAAAAAAAGAAACATATTTAATGTGAATCCTTAACATGACAAAATAGAATCAAAACATAAAAATACATTATCTGAGAAAGCTACAAAATTTCTCAAAAATTGCAATAAGATATGCAAAATGGATTTGGGTTTGGGCAGATCTAATTAGACCCAGATAGTCATGCACGATTAGATCTGCCCCAGCTCGCATCCTGGATCGGACCGAATGAGTTAGATTTGGATCCAACTTGTTTTCAATGCGCGGATCGTCAGGATGCTCTGCATCAAATATCCTACCTTACACACATTTTTTGCTTATGAATGCAGCAGGTAAAATGTATTTCATCGCTTATTATCATCATGACAGTGAAAGCACAAGTCACTTTATTCCACAAGGAATTTCAGTGGGGCATCAAAAACTTGTTGAACTCCCACCATATCTTTCTTTAATCCATGCTGCATTGAAGATTGCCACACTATTATTAGTGTTCTTAATTCTGGTGAGATTCAGCATTGGTATTGGTTCACCCTTTAACAGCGAGATATAAATGTCATCGTTATTACTCAACAAAGGCCAATTTTTTCAGTAACTTGTCGGCAATAATTTTTGCCATTATAGACCTATAGCGATGAAAAATAGGGCAATAGCGATGAGATATATCGCAACTATGGGGGTCTTTCTTTTTTTATGAAGATAACAAAATGCTCAACATACACTGCACTCACATGATTCAGCAATGGCTTCGACTTAGCAATCATGGTTCCTTAGTGATACTGGTGTTAACGTGCTTGTATCAAGAGATGAGAAATTATGCTTATTCTTGCTCCCACAAATTTTCGATTGCAAGGTACTTCTTTAAATCTGGTTCTATGAGCATGTTCATGGGATGAAGCCTCCTACCATCTTTTTGGATCCATTACCTAGGCGTTGTGGCAAAGTTCTCCGGGATGCATTCATTCGTGAGGTATCCTTCCTTCAATACTTCATAGCTCATATAGGATTGGCAAATCACATGGGATATTGATATGGATCGGGATTCGATATTGTATTAGAGGACCAGCTGGCCCAAGTGGGGGGCACCTAAGGGTTACTTCCCTTATTTTTGGTATCGAAGGACGTGTAACATGCCTAAATGTGGCTTGGCTAAATCTAGCTAAGTCAAGAAGGGTTTAACTAAAAATTGTCTAAGTCCTAAAGGTGTTATCTAATAATAGGCTTAAGTCTAATAGGTGTTATCTAATATTAGACTTGGGTTAATGAGGTGTTATATGGAATTAGAGTAGCTTTTAAATTATTTTTATAACTTATGAAGAGTTGTTAATAGACCCTCTAAGACCTATATATAGGCTTGTAAAAAAATGTTTTGGGCATGAAATGAAAAATAATGCAAGTTATCTCTTCCTTCTCAAAAACGTCTCTCTAAAACTCACCTTTCTCTCTCTCTCTCTCTCAAGCCTCTAGGCTCTCTCTATCTTCTCTCTTTCTTGTCTTCTCTAAGTCATTAGAGACGACCTCCGGTAGGTTGTGGAACCAAGAATCAGAGATTTTCAACCCTAGGTTTCTCCATGTGTCTCCTGCCTACACTTCAAAAATATGATTTTTTTTTGTCTCTATTCCATCCCTAATTAGTGACGAATTAGCGATGAAATTTTTTCGTCGTTACGTTTTTATTTAAACCGACCCATCTAGGGCGCGGAATTTTCTCTCTCTCCCCGTGCGAAATTTAAACCGACCCATCTAGGGCGCGGAATTTTCTCTCTCTCCCCGTGCGAAATTTAAACCGACCCAAAAGTCGTTCGATTAAAGCGACGAACAACATGCTTCTCTTTCAGATCGTCCGGCTTCCCTGAGAAGCCTCTCAGGTGACGGCCGAAATCTAAGGTCGCTGAGGTCTGTTGGACAGGAGAACTCTTGCCGGAATAATGGGCGATCCACAACTACGCTTCACATGCTAGCTCCTTTTCTACTGTGACGTCCAACTATATCATCATCATCATTGTTGTTGTCGTCGTCTCCTTTCCGAAAAAGCTTGATCTCACTCTATTTTATCTTCGTCAAATCTCCGACGTCTTTTTTATCGGAATGCAACTTCGCTTTTGAGTGATTTTTGATCGGGTAAGTTAAGCAGAGCTTGTGTTTCCTTAGTTTTCTTTGCATATTTTCGTTATGGATGAGATACGGCTTTTGCTTTTCTTTACAGTGGCGGGTTGGGCCGAACAAGCGGGGAACTAGGTCGAGAGGGCGCCGGAGAGCGGGCCGGTTTTGTGCAGAAGACCACGCAATGGCGGTCCGGGCCGCTCGAGTCTAAGACCCTGTGCAACGCCTGTGTGGTGCGGTATAAGTCCGGCCTATTGCTACCGAAATATCGTTCGTAAGGTAGCATTTTTTTTTTTTTTTAATTTAGAGATGAATAATATCCTTCGCAAAACCAAATCTATACTTATTTAGCAATGGACTCGAGACGGATCATGTTCGTCGCTTCGTCACTAATCTGTCGCAAATTAACGATGGAAGTAGCAACATATAAGTTATGTTGCTAATTAGCGACCAGAAATTTGCGATGGACGCTATCCATCTCTAATCCGTCACCAATCCACGGTTTTCTTGTAGTGGTTCTCTTATCAAGCCATGTCTAAATCTTAGGTTTCTTTTTTTTTCTTATGTGGCCACATTTTTTCAGTTATTTACATGTATTCCACCTAAGTCTACAATGGATTTGGATATCCCTGTTCCTATAGAGCAACCAAAGTAAAACAAAAAATTCCGAGGGAATTTATTCTTGGGAAACTAAGAGATTGTGATTATCACTATTATTAATATCATTATGACTTATTTTTAATTTATTGCTCATGTTTTTTTGAGAGGAAAGACAAATCAATTTTATTAATCAGAAAGGGTATTACATCTATGAGATTAGTGACCGATGAGGGATCAAACACCAGCTCTAGTAACAGGTGAGGAGAGGAAGCAAAATGGGAGACATCCATCGAATATCAGCCCCCGGCCATTTGATTTTGGTCACAAGGACGATCTCTGTTACAATTTGCTGCACCGTAACACTGAGCGACCTCTTAGAATCATTGAAGTTTCTCTCGTTCCTCTCCCTCCACATCGCCCACCAAGCTAAGACCAACCAACATCACCACACGAAGATCCATTTGAGTTGTCTAGGGAAGACCTTCAGGAGCAGTAGGTCCCTCGCTAAGGAGTCTTCCCTGACCAACACAGGACTGAGTTGTCATGAAGCTTTAAACACATCTTGGAAGAAGCTGCAGGAGCAGAATAAATGAGGACCCGGCCGATTCCCCAGCCTGCCTACACTGACCACATGCTTACTAAGCTTAAACCCTTTTTACTCAGATAGTCATGAGCAGGGGGCCCCATCCAGAAAAAAACCACTCCCTGGGCGTAGGACCTGCTGCCCAAATCAAATCAGGAGGTAGCAGGTCCACCCTAGGGTCACACATGGAGAGATAAAATGATGTCACCGTGAACACGCCCAAAGTGGAATGCATCCAACCGCAGTATCTCCGTTGGCTTGGGCTTGCACAAATCTTGATCTGAATAGGGGCCATAACTTACGATGAGTGGCGATCCTTGTAGGGAACCCAGTCCAGCGGGCACCCTTGCAGGCCTTGGGCCTTATTTCAATTTGAAGTAGATTCTGCCCGGCCTCAAGTGATGTCCCACCACTATTTGGACTTCAAAGCCATATTCCTCTTTGACAACTCATAAACACCTAAGCTGCCCCTGCTGATGGGCTGAGTTATGGCCGGCCAAGCGACCAGTGGCATCAGGCCACTGCCCTTTCAGGACCCCCAAAGAAAAGCCCTCAGCTTTCATGTACTGTAAGGATGAAGGTCAATAGCGGCAACTTTTCTCGCTGCTATTGCCCTATTTATCGTTGCTAGGTCTATAACGACAAAAAAAAATGAGTCACAGCCTCTGCTGGTAATAAAATCTCTCTTGGTGTTGGTCTTATTTTTTTTTCTGTGTATATTTTTCGAAGAATGAGAGACCCCTTTTTATCAACTTGGGGCTAGAATCGTTCCCCTTCCTTGGTGAAACGCCCCTGTATCCTCTCATTTTCAACTGTTATGCATGGCTAAATTATTTACTAAATTATATTTAATTAAATATATTTTATTTAAGTTCTAATTTTTTTCCATGCATTATTAGTTTTTTATGCGTGCATGAGAGGTCATGCTTTTAGGACTATAGACTGATGAGATGGCTCCCTCTCAACGATCTTGGATTCTCTCGTTAAAGAGGATTTACTCATTTCTTAAATTAATGATCAAGTTAACTTAATAGCCGTATGGCCATATGTCCTTACGGTTCGGGCTTCAGTTTCTAACATAAAAACATTTTGTTTCATGTCTTCAACTGCAGCAACCCATAAAGGTTTGCTAGTTTTTTTACCTAAACTCCTGCAACTATTGTGCAAAGTTTCTATAGTTCTTTTGCTTTTAAGATATATACTTGTCATGATCACATGATTCAAAAGAAGTTTCTAAATCACATTAGTAACATTTTATCTAAAAAAAAAAAAATTGAAGAAAAGTGTGATTTCTACTCAATAATTCCGTACCTTGGTTAATTGTCAAAATTAACACGTATTTATATATATATTCAGACTTGGGCCCGGGTTTGTCATTGAATGGGACAGTTTGTAGTTGATACCCTTTTGTCCGCGGTTTCCAAATTGTACTGAATGTGAATTGACTTGGATGCTCATTTCGTCCTTTTATGATTTTATGTTAATAGAAAGATTTCCACATTTACTGGGCGAAGCGTGTGTTTGAATTATGAGAAAGTGGCTTTCGTCGCCATATTGGAAGGAGAAGCCAAAATCTGACGTCATCCATATCTAAACACGCTTTCACCCAAACCCAGCAACTCCCTTTTCCGTGTTTGTCCAAACGTGGGAAATACTAGAGGATTTTCTTTTCCCTTCTAACCAGCCCACCGTCGGAAAATGTTCATTTGTTTTCAGAAGTTAGTAAAAATCTATTTCTGTTTGGGAGGGGGAAGGAAAGGGAGTTAGGAATTCACTGAATCCCCTATCCCTGCTGCTGTTTCAGAGCCCGGATTTAGGAAATGGAAGTGCATATAAGGGCCTGTTTGGTATCTCGCCGCTGGGATGGGCGTTTATGCATTTGGGATGAAAAGTGAGGCCCTTTCTTCTTTGTATTTATGCTAAATCATGGATTTGGCAGCTGACACAGTGATGGCCTCCTTATCTTCCCATTTCAACTACATCTTCACGAGAAAAAGGAAATAAGAGGAGTGCTAACCAGTTTTCATGACCTTCGATGGTGGTGGTTGCGCCGGTAGTGGTGGCGCAATTAAGATGGTTGTATGGTACAAAAGGTGATGATAGTGGTAAAGGTGGGGGTGGCGATTGGTGGTGGTGGTAATCAATGGAGTTCATCCAGCACATTTTCTAAAATAAATAAAAATTTTCTGATTAAGACACGCAATTTTTCAATGTAAAAATAATAAAAAATATGGTTTTACTGGGTATGGCCTGGGCCTGGTTCATGTAGTTCTTATTGGGTCAGGGTATGGTTTCTCTTATTGTGAGTTCGATTAGGCCCAGGTCCGGACGCAATAGAAAACTTTGTATTGTATATACGAGGCTCACGATTAAAAGTCATAGAGTTAGGCATTTGGGTTTGGGATCTGAGATGTCCAAAATAGGGGGTCAGTGTAATGGGTCATTTATTAATGGCAAAAAAGAATATTGGAGGCGCCTTCCACCGAAGTGAGGCCATTTTTCCCTTGTTCTTCCTTCCCTCTTCCTTCTCAAATTCACCTCCCAACCACCGTTCATGGCATCAGCCCAAGCTCATACCCACACTCCCACCAAGCTCGGCTCTGTGCCTTGCGAGTGTTCACCACTGTTCGGATTGCCATCGCAGTTCACTCGTGCCCCATTCATTCATGACAACCACCCATGACGCCCTGGCGAGCGAGCTGTGAAGCTGGCTATCATGCAGCAATGGTGGACTATTACCCCCCAACCTCAACCTCAACCTCAACCTCAAATGAGTTCCGGTTTTTAAACACCTTTTTCAGCTATAAAACAGTAACAAAAAATAAATAACTTTCAACTGTAAAAAGACGAAAAAAATTCATGGTGATTATTGTTGTGTTAGCATCAAAGATAGTAGAATTAGGTGTGCACACGAGCCTATCCAAGCCCGAGCCCAACATGTTCGAGCTATGCTCCATGAGCTTGGAGCTAGCTCAGGCTCGACTCGTGCTTGTTACAAGCTCAAAATTGATATTCAAGCTTGGCTCATGCATGTTGAGTGAAGTTCGAGAATAATTTTGACTCGACACATTTGGGTTAAACAAGTCGAGCTAGAACTTGAGACAAGCTTGCTCTGTATATATATAGAGAGAGAGCTTCCTATGTTGGATCCTAGTATGGATCTAGTGTGGTTATAAGGTCTCACACTGAAACCCATAACACATATGATTGGATCCAGGTATTAGATCCAAATATGGATTCAAAGTATGAATCCATAATTAGTCATTGAAATGCTAGCCATAGAGACAATGGTGGGCCCCTGTAAACACCCCAAATTTTCACTGTCATTTACAAACACCTGCCTCCTGCCAGTAGGACCCACTCTCTGAAGTCTTCAGAAGACCAGTTGGTTGTCAGCTGAACCAGAGCTATTCGGAGCCCAAATTTTGCATCAAATTCCAATACTTCATCTTGCAATCAAGATTCAATCTCTATTTTGATTGGATTTTAAACATCAATTTTTGCCTTCGAACAGAAATGTTCAAATCTTTATCTCTGCCAGAGGTCCAGGACTTCAAACCCCTTATCCAGGGTTTGCCTTTTGCAATCATTTTATAACATTTCATATCATTTTATATCATTTCATTGCATTGCATGTCATTTTCGAGATCCAACACTCTGGTTTTTCAAAATCTTTAATCCATATTCGAGTTTTAAAATTCTATTTCGAAATCAATTTTAAAAACCTGGGTTTTTAGAATATTTGCCTTTTGTCAACTTATTTTTCTTAGAAAGCGATCTGGATTCGTTTTAAACTCAATTTTTAATTGATCTCAATTCTCAGATGAGACCCATCTAGGTAGTGTCGTTTCTGAACTCCTCTATTTCTCAATTTTCTCAAATTTTAGAGTTTTAGTTGAATCAGGACTCTGTCTTTTTACCTTTTTAAACCTCTTCAAAATTCTATTTTGATTTTAGACCAAAAGAAGTCTTATCCCTAGTCTATTTCCTTCATTTTGGCCAAAATCTTAGAGTTTCAGTCAGACTAAGACTCTATCGCAAAGTTTCAGTCGGATTAGAACTCTATCCCGATTTCATCCTGTATTCCTGTTTTTTATTTGTTTTCAAAAACCTTCTCATCTGACTTTTAAAAAATAAAAATCTTAGAGTTTCAGTCGAACTAGGACTCTATCACAGAGTTTTAGTCAGACTAGGACTCTATCTTCCATCTCTATTTTTACTTGTTTTCAACAAAATCTGTCAAAATCTTCTATTTTGGTCAAAATTCTAGAGTTTCAGTCAGACTAGGACTCTGTCCCATAGTTTTAGTCAGATCAGAACTCTATCTTTTACCTCTATTTTTACATATTTTTATAAAAATCTTTTAAAATCTTTCAAAAGAAGTCAATATTTTAGAGTTTTAGTCGAATCAAGACTCTGTTCCAGAGTTTCAGTTGGATTAGGACTCTAACCCTGACTTTATTTTTTTTTTAAATCTTTCAAAAACTTCTTTATTTATCTTTCAAACAATCAAATTTCAAGACTTTATTGTAGAGTTTTAAAATTTTAGAACTCTACCCTAGACTTTCAATCTGTCCAGAATTCTACTATGATTTCCTCTTTTTACTTTTATTTCACTTGTTTTGCGAAAACAAATCTAATTCTTGGAGTTTCAAAATTCTGGGACTCTATCCTAGAGTCCCAGTTGATTAAGACTCTGACCCTGGTCTCGTATTTTGCTTATTTTCACTAATCTCTTAGATCTTTCAAAATATCTTCGTTTGTCTTTCAAAAACCCAAATTTAAGAGTTTCAAAATTTTAAGACTCTGTTTCAGAGTTTCAGTTAGTTTAGGACTCTGTTTTTAAAACTTCTGATTCTCATATGGTGATTTCAACCCCGTTTTAAAACCCTTTTCGGTCTTTATTTCAACTTTTTCAAAACCCTGGTGTGGGGCCCTGTGAGCATCGCAAAATGTTTTCTCTTGTGTTTCCTTCTCTTTTCCTTTCTAACCTCTATTTTCCCCTTTTTTGAAGGAGAAAATAAAAGACAGAAAAGAAGAGAGAAGAGAAAAGAAAAAAAGAGAGAGATGAACTCTTTCACGAAGGTCTCACTTGACCTTAATTTTGAAAATATTTTAGGAAATTACTCGCCTTCGTTTTGAAAAATTGCGGAAAGAAAAAAAATGGAGAGACGGGATTCGCTCGTCGGTACGAGGTTCGACCGTTCCTGGAGCCTTTACCAGAGGTAATTGAACCAAGGATCGAATTTTATGCCTTTTGCTTTGCTAAATATCATCTAAGAATTTATCCTAAGTCTAAAATGCATAGAGAATCATGCTTGTGTAATGCAAATGCAGAAATGTATGCTTTTGAAAAAATCCTTTTGGAAATTTGAGATTTTTCAAGTGATTCTAAAATAAATGTGATAATGGAGTGAAGAAATGTTTTTTTGAAAAGTTGAATCTAACTTAGAGCTTGAGATAAATCTAAAAAGATATTTGAAGTTCTAATTTTTAAAATAATCAGAGTTGGAAAGATAAATCTTGAATTGAAAAGAATGATGAGAAAGGGGGATTTGAAGCTGAGAAAGAAAAAATGAAGTTTCAAACTCAAAATGGACTTTGAATTTGAATTTTTGAATCTCAATTTTGAAGTGGAGGTGGAATTTGAAATGGAATTCAATTCCAGATTTAAAGTTCGAATTTAGGATTTAAGAAATCCAAATGGAATTTGAAAATAGAATTGGATTTAAGAAGTCCAAATGGGATCCGAAAATGGAATTTGGTTTTGAAATCTGAAATTGGGAATAGAATTGGATTTGAAATCTGGAATCCATGATGGAATTTGAATCCGAAGTCTGAATCCTAAATGGAATTGGATTAGAAGTCTGGGATCCAAGATGGAGTGGAATCCAAAATCTGGAATCATAAATGTGATTGTATCCGAAGTTTGGAATCCAAGATGAAGTTGAATATGAAATCTGGAATCCTAAATGGAATTGGATCCGAAGTCTGGGATCCAAAATGGAGTTGGATCTGAAATATAGAATTCTAAATGGAATTGGATCTAAAGTCTAGAATCCAAAATGAAGTTGGATCCAAAGTTTTGGAATTCTAAATGGAATTGGATCCGAAGTTTGGAATCCAGGATTGGATTTTAAAGATCCAAATGGCACTTTGAAGATGGATCTGGATTTTAGAAATCCATATTTGAATTTAAAAGTGGGATTTAAACTTTAGGAAAAATCTGATTTTGAGACTCAGAGTCAATCTCAAAACCTTGATTTTGAATTTGAGAATCAAGACTCAATCTTGGGATAGAACTTTGAAGATTTTAAAAAAATAAAGAATAAACTTGATTTTAAACTTGAATTTTAAAATCAGGAGCTAAATCGGGAATTTCAAAGTTGGATTGAACTTTGAAATTGGATTTGAGATGTTAAATTGAATTTTGAAATTGAATATTGAAAATGAATTTGAAATTTCAAAAGTCAATTGAATTTTGAAATTTGATTTGGAAGTTGAATTTTGAATATAAGGATGAATTTGAAATTTCAAAGTCAAATTGGACTTTTGAAATTGGATTTTTGAATCTTGAAATGAGATAGAAATTGAAGATTGGTTTGAGAAATGAAGAAGATATTCAAGATCACTTGGATTTTTAAAAAAAGATTTAAAAAAAAAAAATGATGTAATTCTATCCTAAATGATGGATGAATTTACAGAATTTTGAAATTGGGCTTTGAAAAGCGTATCTCATTCATTAAATGAATTAAAATAAGATTGAAGATATAATACATCTCTGACTATGGTCATGGAATGTATTATATAGTAATCATATTTAAATTCAAGTGAAGAATAAAATATATTTTGGTGCCTTTATAGAGTTTTAAGATGAAATTAACTCTCAATATATCCTGACTATGGCCATTGATATATATCTTGAGTTAATTTTAAATTAAACTCTAATAAAGAAAGAAAATATTTGAAAATATGATAATTTTTTGAAAGGATCCAGTGTGGATCCAGTGTTATTCCATAAAAGATGAAAACCATAAGTTTTGTTCACATCCTGACTATGGTCATTGATGCAAATCATCAACTTAGGGTTTAATCACCTTTTATTTAGAATGGTGCACGTGCCATTCGTGTTCCTATTTGTGAATTTTTTAAAGAAAAGAAAAAAAAGTGAGATGAAGCAAGCATTTCTAGAAAATATATATGCTCATACATTCTAATCTATTGCAAGAAATTAAAATTTTAATTATGTCTAGCTATTACATCCTTGAAATTGTATTGAAACTCAAATTCCTAATCTAGAAAAGGACTTCAATAATTTACACCTGCAAAATAGAGTTAGTAACAGATTACAAGTATATGTGGAGATTAGCAAAATATCACTTTGAATCTAGAATACAATCAATAAAATGCTCACACATATATTTTACGTCAATTGGAAATATAATACAAATGACAAAACGTGTATCAGGATGATACACTAAGCAAATGATGAATGGATATCAAAATATGCCTGAAGTATTACTAAACTAATGATGAAAACTAAGTGCTGAAATACATGGATTATATCTCAAGTTAATTAAGAGGCACATGTGATGTTTTATTTGATGGAAACATAATGCTTGTATTTGATGAAGACATGGAAACATAATGCTTAGCGAAAAAGGTGACATGAGGTCTGCTCAAGGGATCTAGTTTGATAATGAAACCCCTTTCTTTAAAAATTTCTCCTTACAATATTTAACCTCCCATCAGCTGATCATGAGATGTGTTCTAAGGGACAGGTTAAAGGGGTGTATAGGTAAGGTGGGTTAGCTGGTTGCCTGTGGATGGAGCATTGCTGCAAGTATGGTGACAACAGTGGTAATGAAGGCACAAGCCTGGAGTGCTATAGCAATGCTAGGCATTGCTCTAGTTTAAGGAAATGACATAATGAAATTGGTGCAATCGTTGAGTGGGCATAGTCCATACCACAGTTTGATGCAGATGGTAACACACAGATATTGGGGAAACCAATTAATGCATAGGTGGATACCAACAGTTTGTAATTGACAATCAAATGAAGCTAAAGTAATGATAGATACAAACTTTAGGAAATAACAAGGTTGATGACTTTATAGAATGAATCAGGCGAGAAATATAACAACCTAAAAAATACCTTATTGTGACTAATCATGTGCTGCAGTATGAATGCTAAACATAACATACAGAGTATGCAAAGAGCTGAAGTGTTATACCATGGACGACTAGATGGTGTGATATGCAGTAGGAATAACAGGCAGCAGAGTAAGTGTCAATGTGATGCTGTGAAAACAGCAGATGAGGTGTAGTAAAATGATGTTGATGAAGGAAGGTATGATGGGCAAGTGATGGTGCCAGCATAGTGAGTGTAATGTGCATCTAGTGAAGTGTTGAGTGTGATGTGTACATATAGCAGGTAGGTACAGGAGAATGGATTGAAATGGTGAGCTGCTGATAGTGCAGTGAAACGATGACAAATAGTATGGGTGCTGGAAAGGTTAGAGGTAAATGGGTACAAAGGCACAAATAGTTGACATGGTTGTGAACACTGTGTTACAAGCAGTGGATGAAGGGAGAAAGGGCCATAGAGGCGTCTCGAGGGTGCTGGGGTGCAACTGCTAATGTATATAGAGTTGCAGCAGAGTAGAGATGGGATGAAGTGCAACTACTGCTGTAGTTGCAGCAGTGAAGGGGGATAGCTGGAATTTGATTGGCAGCGAGGTGTAGATGGAGGCAATGTAGGGAGTCACAACATTAATGCTGAGGGTGTGTGTGAGAATGGTAACATAGGTATTGGGATGGCAGCAGTGAGTGTGGATTGCTGTCAATGTAATGAGGATGGCCACTTAGGTAAATGGGACATAGTGCCACAGTGCTATGAAGTAGCAACAAGGGAGATTGAAGTAGGGTGATGAAAGGCGATAGGTGTGGTTGCATAAGTGAATGCACAAATGATCATAGGGAATGCTGTGAACAATGTGTCACAGTGGTTGGTGTTTAGGTGTAGGAAGGTAAGTGATAAGATGTGCAACTGTGGATATGCTGCAATGGTGGACATAATGATAATGAGAGCGATGATGCAGTGAAAGCTTTATAGGACAATACTGGAATAACTAATTATGAACTTAACAAAACATGAGGCGTAGCCAGAGTATGGAATAGGAAGAGCTTGCTACCTTAGTCACATGACAAAACAACCGTTGGATGTCGATATTCAATGATAATCAGGAAAAAACCTCTATTACAAGTCCACCAGCAACTCTTGAACTTTAGAAAATGTCAAAGAGGCAGTTGTTTGCTTCTTCTGGCTAGCAAAATTTAGTACTGAGACAGCCTCGCTAGAGTTTGTAGCCGAAGGCACTGCAATAAAGAAAAATAAAGAAAGTAAGTATGCTTGTTGTTGAGGAAAATTCATCAACAACATTCACAAGAGGGTCTACAAATAATTGTTCCCAGTATCAGCAGCTGCACAACCTTCAAATACAATTTTGAGTGATCCGCAATTAGTTTTTGACAACCATAACACTCTCCTCACTCAGAACAGATACCTCATTAACAGTATGCTTATTTTGTTTGTAGCTTCTTGCATACCCAAATTTGTGTCATTAAACTGGATATCAATGACCAACACCTTTAACTCCTTAGGGGAAATGTAGTGACCATGGTCATAATCAATCCAATCAAAACACATCCTCAATATTCTCTTTGTTAGGTGTATCATCATGTTTGAGGAGCTTCCCAAATGAATGTTGGTGCTAGGCCTTAAGATGCCTGCTATGACATGCTTTGCACAAGCAAGTCTTTTCTTCTGAATCCATGGCGCAAAGACCTGATAAAAGCAATAGGAAATTAGTAATATTACAACTATAAGAAGTGCAACCATGACAGTAGTACTGGCCCAGGAAGTATGCTTAAAAACTTGTGGAATCTACACAATGATAAATGAGATCACTGACAGAACCATAATCCTTGAAACTTTACTGGTAGCTTTATCAGTAGTGACACCAGAGCCCGTCGAACTACATTTTTTTTTCGTTGCCCATCTAGTTGATACATTGGAAAGATCACACTTCCCAACCACAACACAGGAACCCCGGAGTACAGTGAGTAACATCACAGTTGAGCTAGGAATAGGTTGCCAAGCACCATCGTGGGGCATGGGAGGAACCCATACGTCTGCTTGCAGAAAGAAGCCTTTGTCGATGCATGCTGCAGCGGGAAGTGGTAGCCTACAGAACCCAGACCATCCATCTCGTCGGAGACGTGATCCTACGATCGAATGACAATCAAACGGCTCTACGAACAGTCAAATGGCAATATGATATCGTCACTTATGTTCAGATCATCAATCCAACCCTCATCACCAAGTGACCCTTGACACGAGCAAAGAAATGCTTGCGCCCAATACTCCCAAGAGAACACACAGGGGAAAATAATATTACAAAAAAAATAATAATAAATAATTGAATCAAATGAGCCCTGAAATTTAAAAAGGAAAATGCGTGGAATGCTCCAGCAGAAATACAGGGAAGATGCTAATGATGAAAACGACTTTCCAGAAATCGAAAACATATCAACAGATTATGGAAATGGAAGTGTAGATGATATTTTAAAACCAGAGTGCAGCATGGATGAAAACAAGGAATCTGGTATCATAAAAGCAGAAAATTCAACGTATACCGATAATCACGACTACTAGAAAAACGAATCAAAGGATGCGAAAATCAAAATACAGGCCTATTTACCATAAAAAAAAAATTCTTCTGTAAATAGGAAATTGAGGCAACAACTGGAAATAAGAAATAAAATTGATTATGGATTAGAAGGCAATGTAAATAGTAAGATAAACGAAAAGAAAATAAAATAAAACAGAAACAAAGTGTGTTGGAACGAGGCCATTCCGTTGATCTTGCATTGTGTAAGTCGATTTCGCTATAGACAAATCGACATTACACGGGTGCTCTAATAAAAAAAAATAGGGAAAAAACAAGAAAAATAAGTAAAAGGGAGAAGAAGAAAGGTACTTGCTGCAATTATGTGTTGTGGGGCCGATCCTCCTTCAGGCAATTGACCAGAAGACCAGAGAATGGGAAGAAGAAAAGGAAGGATACGGGAGAAAAGGGGCAGATGCACTGGTGAAACACGATCAATTCGTGAAGGAAAAGAACAGTACAAGGGTGAAACGCGATGCTCAGATAAGAAGGAGCTTCCCTTCTCTTCTTAGACTTTTCTCTCCATGAAGGAGAAGAAGAGGGAAAAAGAGGGATCATGAAAAGAGAACATGATGGAGAATGTGCGAGGGTGAAGGCGGATGGCTTGAGCTTCCCTCTTCCGCCCATCTTATAGAAGGGGGTGGAAGATTCGGGAAACTGGGGAGGTTGTTAGGTATTGAGGGTTGAAGAAAAAGGATCACCATCGACCAGTGGATTGAGCGGGCGAGAGGGGAGAGAGGGAGAGAGAGAGAGAGGGAGAGAGCTTCTGTGGGTTTTGCCATGGAAAGCCTTTCTCCAAAACTTTCAATAGAAGGGTTGTTTTTAAAAAGTTTTCTCAAAAGGGGTTTTTAGCAAAAATCTATTTCAAAAAAAAAAAAGTGGATTCTAAAACTCATTTTTTTTTGTGTTTTCTTTTGCCTATTTTTTTTTATTCTTTTCTTGATATTTTCTTTTTCTTTTTTTTTGCATTTTTGGATTAAAACTTCAAAACTGCGAGAAAATGAAGGGTTTTAACTAATTTTGGAAAATTTAAGACTATTTTACAAAAGAAGGGTTTTTTGAAAATTCTGGGTTAATCTTTTGAAATTTCTTTAGAAAAACGGGTTTGGATCAGGTTTTGACCTTGAATCTGGATCCAAAATCGAGTCAGATATAAAAAAAATGGATTATGGTTCCAGTGAATCCGAGAAATAACTGAAATTTAGATTGGAACTGACTCAATTTATTCAGAAAATGGGGGTCAAGGGAAAAAGTGGAATATTCACAAAATTTTGAAAAATTTGGAGTGTTCATAGATGCCCCTCTTTGCTACTAAGCCAGTTGTGAGCCGATCTTAGTAGCAAAGAAAACACTCTAAATTTTGAAAAATGCCTCAGTCAGCAGATCTGAACTAGGTGTGGAAGAATTCATTTGAAAGACATGGTTTCTCAGGCTTAATACCTTATGCTGAATGACTTTAGGGAGACGAAATCCTCAAAAATGATATGACTGAATAACAGAAATAAGGAAATCGTGATGGGACTTTGGGTAAAGGTCCCCAAATGGCAAAAAATAAGAATTTTGATCAAGTCTTATGGGTGAGACAAGATCAACTTTTTGGAACGAGTCAGGTTTAGCCCTTAACCTAGATGGGACAAAGATATATCAAGATGAATTAAATAAGGAAAGGAATACATGAGGACCATGATGGGACATTTTTGGAAAATGCCTCTTGAGATGAAGCTCAAGTAGGATCCCATCCTGGATGGATATACAAAGCATGGATTCCTTTATGGGGAAAAACCATGATGGGACTAGAAGGATTGCCTCGTCAAAACGAGGCTCAGGTTTAACCCAAACCTGAAAAAGGAAGATACCTCAAGGGGCGAGGTTCAGACTTAACCTTTAACCTGAAAGGGACGATACCTTGGAGAGCAAGGTTCAGGCTTAACCCTTAACCTAAAAGGGATGACCAAATGGAATCCTCGAACGAAGAATCAAGATGGGACCTTCGGAGTTTGAACGAACAGATCCGAAAGGGGTTTGCGAAAGGAGGAAAATGGGGTTCCCTAAATCTTGGAAAAGGGATGCTCTTGGGGCACCTCATTGCTGAGACTGAAATCAGCTTTTAAAATTGGTGACCTCTCGCAGAAGAGTACAGGTTTGACCCTTAACCTGAGCGGGTGTGAAGATACAGAATTCTCGAATAAAGAAACCGTGATGGGACAAAAAGAGATACCTCTTCTGAATGAGGCAACTCTTTTTGAAAAAATGTAAACAACTCTAGGTTGCATCAAAATAGATATTGAATGTTTATTTCATTTTTTTTGAATAGCTAAAAAATTTTGCCAATAAGATAAAATTGCAGTTGACTCAAACGCTTGAAAATGTGCACGTATGCGCAAAAGACATTCCCTCTTTTACCTGGAGTATTTCCTCCAATGAGGTTAACTCCTTGGTCTTAAGAGTCAAATTCAAAATTTTAGCGCTGATGACTTTCTTCAAGGAAGCTATCCATTTCCTTGATATGAGAAGAGAAGAAATATTCTTAATTTCATAAAAGCAAGTAGTGAAAAGATATTGATAAACGAATTTTGCATAAAAAAAGATGACTTCTAGCAACTTTGGCAGTTTGATATCTGGGTGTTTTCTCATGATGATCTTTTGGCACTCTCTTTGAGACATTGAGCTTTCTTGGGTCTTTACATCATCCTTCATTTTGGAGATGTCCTGACTTTTCTCTCTTTTTCGGGGAAGGGTACGTCACAAACTCCTTCATCTTGGAGATGTTCTGATCCTTCTTTTGTCTCAGGAATTATATTGATTAGATTGGCTTATTGGTAAAAAATCTCTAGATGATAACAGAAATCAAATATCCTTTAGGGTTTGTCGGTAGGTTCATCACACTCACCTTCATCTTGACGCTGATATGAACTTTCCCTGGAAGGATCCGTCACAAACTCCTTCATCTCGGAGATGATCCAAATCTTCTTTGGCCCCGGGGGTCTAGCTCGCATATTTGTCTTCATCTTGACGACAATTGAGAGATCCCTTTTGCAGATACTTGATTATAGCTTTAACTGGATGAGGAGATATGGATTGAGTGGGTTCTTTTTATCGCTCAGGATATTTCCACTGCTTGGTTGCCATAAAGTCGTCTCAAAACATGCATCATATCTATGATCAATATTGATTCGCTTCTAGCTTTTCAACGTCATTGAATATTTTTTCACTAATCATACCGAGGACATTTCTTACATCCTTTTGGTTGATCAACAGGGAAAAAATTTGAATTTTATCCCTTTTTTGCAAAAAGTTTCACCCTTTTGGAAAAAATACTAGAGGTAATCTGAGGTGATTCTTTTATGCAGTAAGAATATTGGAATCAACAAATATTTTTAGCAAATTTGGAAAAGTTTTTGAGAATCCTTTGTTAAATAATCACTCAATATAGATTTTGATAGAACCTTGAGTTGAAATTTTGAGAAAAATGAAATGAAAATGAGGTTTTTTTGGCAATTTTTTCCAGCAAAATTGGATTTTGTTTTTGGAATACCAGCTCGAAAGCAGGATTTTATTTGACCAACCAGCTCGAAAGCAGAATTTTGATTGTTCGACCAGCTTGAAAGTAGGATTTTTTTTGGAAGTACCAGCTCGAGAGCAAGATTTTGTTTGTTCGATTAGCTCAAAAGCAGGATTTTGTTGTTCGACCAGCTCGAAAGCAGAATTTGATGGAAGTACCAGCTCGAAAGCAGGATTTTGATTATTCGACTAACTCGAAAGCAGGATTTGATGAAAGTACCAGCTCGAAAGCAGGATTTTGATTATTCGACCAGCTCAAAAGCAAGATTTGTTAGAAGTACCAGCTCGAAAGCAGAATTTTGATTGTTCGACCAGCTCGAAAGCAGGATTTGTTTGACCGACCAACTCGAAAGCAGGATTTTTTATTATTCGACCAACTCGAAAGCAAGAATTTTTTTGTTCGACCAGCTAAAAAGCAGGATTTTTTATTGTTCGACCAGCTCGAAAGCAGGATTTTTTTTGTTTGACCAGCTAAAAAGAAGGATTTTTTATTGTTCGATCATCTCGAAAGCAGAATTTTGTTTACCGACCAGCTCGAAAGCAGGATTTGATGGAAGTACCAACTCGAAAGCAAGATTTTGATTATTCAACCAGCTCGAATGCAGGATTTTGATTGTTCGACCAGCTCGAAAGCAGGATTTTTTTGTTCGACCAGCTCGAAAGCAAGATTTTGATTGTTCGACCAGCTCGAAAGCAGGATTTTTTAGGAGGTACCATCTCGAAAGCAGGATTTTATTTGTTCGACCAGCTCGAAAGCAGGATTTGTTTGACCGACCAGCTCGAAAGTAGGATTTTGATTGACTGACCAGCTCGAAAGCAGGATTTTGATTGTTCGACCAGCTCGAAAGCAGGAGTTTTTGGAAGTACCAACTCGAAAGCAAGATTTTGATTGTTCGACCAGCTTGAAAGCAGGATTTTGATTGTTCGACCAGCTTGAAAGCAGGATTTTTTTGTTCGACCAGCTCAAAAGCAAGATTTTGATTGTTCGACCAGCTCGAAAGCAGGATTTTTTTGACCGACCAGCTCAAAAGCAGAATTTTGATTGACCGACCAGCTTAAAAGCAGGATTTTGATTGACCGACCAACTCGAAAGCAGGATTTTTTGTCCGACCAGCTCGAAAGCAGGATTTTTTGGAATGGTAAAAATGATTGGCATTGATAGAGTGGTAACCCGAAGGCCTGAAAATGGTAGACATTGACAAAATTGTAACTCGAAGGCTTGACAATGATAGACATTTGATGAAATTGTAACCCGAAGGCTTGAAATTGCGAGACATTGATGGAGTTTGTAACCCGAAGGTTTGAAAATGATATACTTTGATGAAATTGTAACCCGAAGGCTTGACAATGATAATTTGATGACCCAAAGGTCGAAATTGGAATTAACACTTTGGAATTTTGATGAATGGTTAGTGCAAAGACTGAACCGGGGGGATCAACTGATCAATCAGCCAGACACTAGCACGAGCTCTAGGTATACTAGTACAAGCACTAGATTTTTGCAAATGTACCAGTACGAGCACTGGGTTTTTGAAAAATGCACCAGCACGATCACTGGATTTTGAAAATGTACCAGTACAAGCACTGGACTTTCTGACCGAGAGTTGGAAAGGAGACTGACATTGTAAGATACTTGAGAATTGAGCAAGAATAATTGTCGGTGTTTTCAGGATTATCCCTTATCCTGAAGGGGAAGAAGGAAATAAATTGACAAAATCGATAAAAGTTTATAAAAATTGACAAAGAATAAAAATTGATGAAGACTGACGAAATTCTGGTGAAAATTTGGTAAAAATTTGATGAAAAATTGATGATAAAAGACTTCAAGATTATCCCTTATCCTAAAGAAAGAATGACCTCGCAGGACGAGGTTCAGGTTTATCCCTTAACCTGAAAGGAACAAAGAAAGAATACCTCGAATGTCGAGGTTCAGGTTTAACCCTTAACCTAAAGGGGGAAGAAGAATAAAATTTAAAAAAGTGGAGATAAATTTTATTAAATTTATGAAAAAATGTTTTTGAAAAGAATTCTCACAGGTAGCCTTATTGCTCCCGTGAGGGATCTCAGGATTATCCCTTATCCTGAATGGGAAAAAGAATAAAGGAATGCCTCATTGAAAAGAGGCATCAGGTTTATCCCTTAACCTGAAAGGGTAAAAGAAGAAATAGAATTTACCAAAATTGAAAGAATTGAAAAATAGATAAAATTGATAAAATTAATAAAGAAGGATAAAAATTGATAAGATTGACAAAAGATGAAAAATTGATAAAAGTTGAGAAAAGAAAATAATTTATTTGATCCTGCCTGCATGTGGGATCTTTAAAGTGATAGGAGAATGTTTAAAAGACAATTGAGAAATCATTTTAGGAAGAAAATCAACCACGAGAAGAATTGATTAGTGCGAGAGCTAATCTTTAAAAGGGGAATCAACATGAGAGATCATCCTGAGGGTTGATTTTGAAGATAATGGTTCAAAACCAATTTTGGAAAAGAAAACCAACACGAGGTTTGACTTTGAAGACAATGATTTAAAACCCATTTTGGAAAAAGATTGGACCAAAATATTGAACTTTTGGTGATCATGACGAAGATTTTGCAGAAATTTTCAAGATTTTATGATTTTGAAAAAGCCTCATAGGTAATATCATTTCTCTCATGAATGATGTCGGGATTGACCCTCATTTTGAAAAGAATAGGAATTTAATGCGGCTTGATAGAAGCCAATGACAAAGAGGATTTTCTGAAATGAAAATACAAATTTTCAAAAATAAATGCCCCAGTGTCGCAAAGGAGAGAAGTATTTGATATCAAAGATATGAAGAAAACTGACATTTCATTGATAGGCAATATTGATAACAACGACTGAAATATTTACAAGTTGTTGACCAAAGGTCACAAAAGACTGGGACTGACTTGCCCCTATAAGGTGACTGAAAAGAAAGAAAGCATAAAAACATTGGCATGGTCTGGGAAGGCTAGGCCAGGACAAGTGGCTAATCTTCTTCTTCATCTTCCACCAGAAGCTTTTTATCAATGCAGTCTTGGATGATTTTTTTGAAGACAAAGCAGTGCTCAGTGTCATGACCCATTGCTTGATGGAATTTACAAAACTGATCTTTAAACATTCCCATAGTCACAGGAGGATCTGCTACCTTGGGAAGTTTAACCATTTCATTGGTTATCATGTACTCAAGAACTTGCTCAAGTGTTTGCTCTAAGAAGGTAAATTCACGATCGTACCCCCAACCGTCGTGCTTTGGTCTCCCTTGGGGCTTTGATTCTAATTGGATGCTCGAGGGAGGGTTGTCATTCTTCCTGCTGATCCCGTTCTTTTGACTAGAGCAATCATCTCTGCTTGATTTGCCGGTGTGGTTCTTTCTGCCACCTCTTTTGTTTTTGCCATTGTTGTTGGAGGAGGAACTGGTAGAAAAGGTGAAGTTGGTTTTCTTTTTCATATCCTGACTGCCTTCTGCCAAGGTGATGCCGTCATAGGTTCCATTCTCTAATCCCATTTCAAGCCATTCAACTCGCTCTATTAACTTGATGAAGGATTTAGATAGAGAAGTGGAGATCAGACCCTTCAGCGGTTGAGAAAAATTGTTCAAAATTATTGACAGTGCATGCCCTTCTGATATCGGGTCCTTCATCCTGTTGCAGGTGGATCTTCATCTATGAATGAAATCTTTTGCCTTCTTATTGTCATTCTGCCTCAGGTTGAAAAGATGGTTGAGGGTGGGCGAAGCCTCGGTATTGAAAAGGAACCTTTCAATGAATAGATGGATAACTTTGTCAAAATCTCGCAGTTCAATTGGGTTGATGTGATCGGCATACCATCTTGTTGCAATTCCCTCCAAACTGCGTGAGAAGCATAGGAATAGAGCTCTGTCGTTCGTTCTGAATCGGTTGCATTCTGCAAAAAGTATGGCTAGATGAGCCTTGGGGTTGCCGATCCCATCAAATTTTATGAATTTACGAGAAAGATCCTCCCAGTTGTCATCCCCTTCTAAGCCGTCATAAAAGTCTGCACCGATGTAGGTCTTTTTGCCTTTATCTTGGGCTTGTAAGTCTTTGACTGCACGAGCTACTTCTCTCAGTTGTTCATGCAGCAGATCTTTTGCTGGGATCTAAAACTTGGCTTTGCTTGCTGACTCGTGTCCCTCACTGATTTTCTTGGGCCGATACAAGGGGTTGTGAAAATATGTTGGTGGCTCTTCCTCTGAGTCTTCCTCTGCTGACTCTGAAGTGTTGTCATACTAAACTTGCTTTTTACTGACTTTTCCCTTGGTTCTGTTTTTGGAAGATATTTTCTCCGAGTTTTTCTCAGTCTGTTCAGACATCACCTTGGCCATCACTTTTTGAAACAACTTGTACGTGGCTGGATTAATATTGCTTTTTGCTTCTTGGTCCTGCTGCCTGGATGACCTGATGGAGTTCATTTCCTCTGCTTCGTTGTCCCCTTGTTGTGGAACCGTCTCTTTTTCAGTCCTTGTCCGAACCATGATGAAATATCAATGTTCTCTCTGCCAGGATAGAATGGGATATTTAGAAATTTTGGAGGAAATTTTGATAAAAGAAGAAATCAAATTGACAGAAGATATCCCATTACTAGGGATTGGGTTATCACAAGAATTGCGACAATCGCATGGTTTATGAGAAGGAATAAACAATATGAATGCTTTTTAAAAAAGGACATCTCTTGACGAAAGAGATTTTATTATAAAGAGGCAAAGAATAGAATCAGAAGACATACCGAAAGATAGGAAGAAAGAAAAACGTTGAAAAATAAGTGGTAAAATTTTTGAAAAATTACAGGCAGGATAAAAAAAAATTGAAGAAATCAGGAGAAGAAAAGGAAAGAAATACACCTGGGTTTTTTAAAACAAAGAGGAAATTTTGAATAATATACCTAAGGTTTTTGGAAAATATAAGGAAATATAATAAATAAATATCACAGAATCACAACTATGCAAACAAGGATGCACAAACAACACTCCCTAAAAAGCTGACCCTAAATGCAGTGTTTGAAATGACTTATGGGACCTTAATCCTAACTCTATGGTTCAGATCATCTGATTCCAATCAAGGTATGCCGATATACTCAATTCGAAACTTGAAGTACGTGGAATAAAAATAATTCTTCGGTTCTAAGGTAATGACTCCCAACATCCTTGAGCACCTACCGATATACCTCAGACTATGGCCCTTAGGTACATGGTAGGGGGGCGCTAACCCAAATAAGTGGCCCAGTTGTGAGGCTCTCTCCCGAACTATGGTTCAGTGAGACAGCCCAGCAACGTGAAGACCGAGACAATATAGGTAGGGATGTTTTCAAAAATATGTTCAACATGGAAGAAACCGGATGGCTCTAATGCAAGTCCTAAAAGAGATAGATTTTGAAATCATAAGAAGCATACACTTGCACACATTATTTCCATTCAATCCCTAGAATTGAGGAGAGTTGTATTTCAGACCTAAGTCTAATGTGAACATGGAATAATCTCCTCAATATGGTCCTACCAAACCATACTTAAATCCTATATGCATTATGTCAGCTAGGACAGAGTCTAGGCTCCTAAGGTTTGCATGAAAATGAAGCTGACATTTGTAGAATAAAGACTTAGATAATATCAAGGCAAAGCAAATACATAGATTTGACCAGACGAAGACGGGTCCCATCTCGGTCGCCAAAACTATGATCATCACAAAATTTTTTATCTTGTGTTTCCTTCTCTTTTCCGTTCTAGCCTCTATTTTCCCCTTTTTTTAAGGAGAAAATAAAAGACAAAAAAGAAGAGAGAAGAGAAAGAGGAACTCTTTCGCGAATGTCTCACTTGACCTTAATTTTGAAAATATTTTAGGAAATTACTCACCTTCGTTTTGAAAATTTATGGAAAGAAAAAAAATGGAGAGACGGGATTCGCTCGTCGGTACGTGGTTCGACCATTCCTGGCACCTTTACCAGGGGTAATCGAACCAAGGATCGAATTTTATGCCTTTTGCTTTGCTAAATATCATTAAAGAATTTATTCTAAGTCTAAAATGCACAGAGAATCATGCTTATGAAATGCAAATGCAGAAATGTATGCTTTTGAGAAAATGCTTTTGGAAATTTGAGATTTTTCAAGTGATTCTGAAATAAATGTGATAATGGAGTGAAGAAATGTTTTTTTGAAAAGTTGAATCTAACTTAGAGCTTGAGATAAATCTAAAAAGATATTTGAAGTTCTAAGTTTTGAAATAATCAGAGTTGGAAAGATAAATCTTGAATTGAAAAGAATGAATAGAAAGGAGGATTTGAAGCTAAGATAGAAAAAATGAAGTTTCAAAGTCAAAATGGACTTTGAATTTGAATTTTTTAATCTGGATTTTGAAGTAGAGGTGGAATTTGAAATGGAATTGAATTCCAGATTTAAAGTTCGAATTTAGGATTTAAGAAATCCAAATGGAATTTGAAAATAGAATTGGATTTAAGAAGTCCAGATGGGATCCGAAAATGGAATTTGGTTTTGAAATCTAAAATTGGGAATAGAATTGGATTTGAAATCTGGAATCTAGGATGGAATTTGAATCCGAAGTGTGAATCCTAAATGAAATTGGATTCGAAGTCTGGGATCCAAGATGGAATGGAATCCAAAATCTGGAATCCTAAATGTGATTGTATCCGAAGTTTGGAATCCAAGATGAAGTTGAATCTGAAATCTGGAATCCTAAATGGAATTGGATCTGAAGTCTGGGATCCAAAATGGAGTTGGATTTGAAATATATAATCCTAAATGGAGTTGGATCCAAAGTCTAGAATCCATAATGAAGTTGGATCCAAAGTTTTGGAATTCTAAATGGAATTGGATCCAAAGTTTGGAATCCAGGATTGGATTTTAAAGATCCAAATGGCACTTTGAAGATGGATCTGGATTTTAGAAATCCATATTTGAATTTAAAAGTGGGATTTAAACTTTAGGAAAAATCTGATTTTGAGACTCAGAGTCAATCTCAAAACCTTGATTTTGAATTTGAGAATCAAGACTCAATCTTGGGATAGAACTTTAAAGATTTTAAAAAAATAAAGAATAAACTTGATTTTAAACTTGAATTTTAAAATCAGGAGCTAAATCGGGAATTTCAAAGTTGGATTGAACTTTGAAATTGGATTTGAGATGTTAAATTGAATTTTGAAATTGAATATTGAAAATGAATTTGAAATTTCAAAAGTCAATTGAATTTTGAAATTTGATTTGGAAGTTGAATTTTGAATATAAGGATGAATTTGAAATTTCAAAGTCAAATTGGACTTTTGAAATTGGATTTTTGAATCTTGAAATGAGATAGAAATTGAAGATTGGTTTGAGAAATAAAGAAGATATTCAAGATCACTTGGATTTAAAAGAAAAAGATTTAAAAAAAAAATGATGTAATTCTAACCTAAATGATGGATGAATGTACAGAATTTTGAAATTGGCCTTTGAAAAACATATCTCATTCTTTAAATGAATTGAAATAATATTAAAGATAAAATACATCCCTGACTATGGTCATGGAATGTATTATATAGTAATCATATTTAAATTCAAGTGAAGAATAAAATATATTTTGGTGCCTTTATAGAGTTTTAAGATGAAATTAACTCTCAATATATCTTGACTATGGCCATTGATATATATCTTGAGTTAATTTTAAATTAAACTCTAATAAAGGAAGAAAATATTTGAAAATATGTTAATTTTTGGAAAGGATCTAGTGTGGATCCAGTGTTATTCCATAAAAGATGAAAACCATAAGTTTTGTTCACATCCTGACTATGGCCATTGATGCAAATCGTCAACTTAGAGTTTAATCACATTTTATTTAGAAAGGTGCACGTGCCATTCATGTTCCTATTCGTGAATTTTTGAAAGAAAAGAAAAAAAAAAGTGAGATGAAGCAAGCATTTCTAGAAAATATATATGCTCATACATTCTAATCTATTGCAGAAAATTAAAATTTTAATTATGTCTAGCTATTACATCCTTGAAATTGTATTAAAACTCAAATTCCTAATCTAGAAAATGACTTCAATAATTTACACCTGCAAAATAGAGTTAGTAACATATTACAGGTATATGTGGAGATTAGCAAAATATCACCTTGAATCTAGAATACAATCAATAAAATTCTCACACATATATTTTACGTCAATTGGAAATATAATACAAATGACAAAACGTGTATCGGGATGATACACTAAGCAAATGAAGAATGGATATCAAAATATGCCTGAAGTATTCCTAAACTAATGATGAAAACTAAGTGCTGAAATACATGGATGATATCTCAAGTTAATTAAGAGGCACATGTGATGTTTTATTTGATGGAAACATAATGCTTGTATTTGATGAAGACATGGAAACATAATGGTTAGCGACAAAAGTGACATGAGGTCTGCCCAAGGGATCTAGTTTGATAATGAAACCCCTTTCTTTAAAAATTTCTCCTTACAATATTTAACCTCCCATTAGTTGATCATGAGATGTGTTCTAAGGGACAGGTTAAAGGCGTGTATAGGTAAGGTGGGTTAGCTGGTTGCGGGTGGATGGAGCATTGCTGCAAGTATGGTGACAACAGTGGTAATGAAGGCACAAGCCTGGAGTGCTATAGCAATGCTAGGCATTGCTCGAGTTTAAGGAAATGACATAATGAAATTGGTGCAATCGTTGAGTGGGCATAGTCCATACCAGGGTTTGATGCAGATGGTAACACACAGATATTGGGGAAACCAATTAATGCATAGGTGGATACCAACAATTTGTAATTGACAATCAAATGAAGCTAAAGTAATGATAGATACAAACTTTAGGAAATAACAAGGTTGATGACTTTATAGAATGAATCAGGCGAGAAATATAACAACCTAATCAATACCTTATTGTGACTAATCATGTGTTGCAGTATGAATGCTAAACATAACATACAGAGTATGCAAAGAGAGTGTAATGTGCATCTAGTGAAGTGTTGAGTGTGATGTGTACATATAGCAGGTAGGTACAGGAGAATGGATTGAAATGGTGAGCTGCTGATAGTGCAGGGAAACGATGACAAATAGTATGGGTGCTGGAAAGGTTAGAGGTAAATGGGTATGAAGGCACAAATAGTTGACATGGCTGTGAACACTGTGTTGTGTTACATGGACTGGATGAAGGGAGAAAGAGCCATAGAGGCGTCTCAAGGGTGCTAGGGTGCAGCTGCTAATGTATATAGAGTTGCAGCAGGGTAAGGATGGGATGAAGTGCAACTACTGCTGTAGTTGCAGCAGTGAAGGGGGATAGCTGGAATTTGATTGGCAGCGAGGTGCAGATGGAGGCGATGCAGGGAGTCACAACATTAATGTTGAGGGTGTGTGAGAGAATGGTAACATAGGTATTGGGATGGCAGCAGTGAGTGTGGATTGTTGTCAATGTAATGAGGATGGCCACTTAGGTAAATGGGACATAGTGCCACAGTGCTATGAGGTAGCAACAAGGGGGATTGAAGTAGGGTGATGAAAGGCGATAGGTGTGGTTGCATAAGTGAATGCACAGATGATCATATGGAATGTTGTGAACAATGTGTCACTGTGGCTGGTGTTGAGGTGTAGGAATGTAAGTGCTAAGATGTGCAATTGTGGATATGCTGCAATGGTGGTCATAATGGTAATGAGAGCGATGACACAGTGAAAGCTTTATAGGACAATACTGGAATAACTAATTATGAACTTAATAGCACATGAGGCGTAGCCAGAGTATGGAATAGGAAGTGCTTGCTGAAATTCCACTAGAGGGGGGGGTGAATAGTGAAATATGATAATGATCGATAAAATAAAATAATTAAGCAATAAGGCACAACACATAAAACACAGAAGTTATACTGGTTCGGTCAATATCCAGACCTACATCCAGTCCCCAAGCAAACCACTTGAGATTCCACTATAACATCCGAGTTACCGGATAAATAGTACAACACCCTCTTCCCAAGAGGTCTTCTTCTCTCAACAGAGAAGGGGCACACCCTTTTCCCAAGAGGTCTTCTTCTCTCAACAGAGAAGGGCAACACCCTCTTTCACAGAGGTATACTTCTTTAAACAAAGAAGGAATACAGTGAATAACAGAGTTACAATACTTCTTATAGAACCTTCAGAATAATATGAATGCACGAATGAAGGATTCTAAGAATGTTCTGTTTGTCACTCAGAGGATACTCTTTGTCAAAGAGCTGGACTTGACTTTTTCTCTTTTCTTCCTTTTTCTTTTTCTCTTTCTTTTTCAAGGCTCTCTTTTCAAATCACGAATAGAACTTTTTCTCTTTGTAAGCTCACATGTCTATTCCATTCCTCTTGTTTGAATAGTTTATGTGTGTGTGTTTATATAGCTTATAAAAAGTAGTCGTTACATTTTGGAATTGTAACTTTTTGAAATGTGAAATGTTATGTCATTTCAAAAATATCTTTTAGAGAAGATCGAGAATGCCTTTTTCCAGAAGAGTAAAATAGAGAGTACACTAGTCGTTGTAGTGTTTTAGGTAATACATATTTTATGTAAAAAGTCTATTTCTTACAATAGTACATTTGAACGTTGGGTTGTAGTTTTGTCTTTATTCTAATTAATGATTTGAGGTACATTAGTACTTCTTTACTTTAAATGAGTGTAAGTACTATGAGTGCTTTGAGATATTTATTTGTACATAGTCATGTCAAGTGTATTCTTTATGTAGTGTATTTCAAAGTCTCCAGAGAGAATGAGGACAAAAAAGAAGGTCGACATTCTTTGGGAAGGATATTTAGAAAGGATTTGTTACAGAAGGCATTTAATGCTTTGTAGAGAGAATGATGACTTCAAGTAAGTCGACATTCTATGGTTATGAGAAAAAGGTAACTAGAGTCCTTAAAAATTTTAATTTATTTTTCTTATGTAGTCGATTTTATGTTTTTGTCTTCTTCCTATATAAAACATTTCATTAAAGAAGATGACTAAAGTCTTTTCAAAAACATATTTTATTTGTTTTTCTTATGTAGCCGATTTTATGTTTTTGTCTTCTTCCTATATAAAAAACATTTCATAAAAGAAGATAACTAAAGTCTTTTCAAAAATATATTTTATTTGTTTTTCTTATGTAGCCAATTTTATGTTTTTGTCTTTTTCCTACATTCCTTTTTCATGTTGTCTTGTAAGGTACAATGACAAAATGTCTTTTTCATAAAAGGTTGTAAAAAGGTACAATTATTATATGACAAAATATCTTTTTCATAAAAGGTTGTAAGAAGGTACACTTATTATATGACAAAATATCTTTTTCATAAAAGGTTGTAAGAAGGTACACTTATTGGTTTTCAAAAAAGAAGCTTTTTGAAACTATCGTATACTTTTATGATATAGTGTTTATGAATGAGTATGTAATATGCAATATGCAAGTTCCTGAAGGTTCTGTTACATATGACTCTAAAGAAGAAAAAAATCTTCATCTTGAGGTAGCCGATATCTTCATTTGAACTTTAGGAAAGCATGGCTCATCAAGCTTTTTCTTCAAGGAGTATGATTGCACCATAGTTATACTTGAACAAGAAGTCTCCATCCTTATTGGGTGAGATATCCTTGCATCAAATACTCGTTAGATTTAAGGCAAAACATATTCAGTCATAATATAACATTATTTCAAGAGAACATATTATCATATCATACAAAATCAAATAAGACAGTGTATCATATTATGTGACATCAAAACTGAGTTTCTCAACATTCTCCCCCTTTTTGATGATGACAAAATATGCTCCCCCTGTCAAAAAGACATTATGCATAGAAATAATAATATGATAAAAAAGGTGAAATAATGTTTAAAGAGAGAATATTTCTCCAATAATGGAGACAGGTTTTCTCCCCCTTTGTCATAGACAAAAAGGAGGGATAAGAGTAAAAAAAATATTACAGACCGAAAGTATTTAAAAGTTATTACAGACCAAATAAAAAATGAGTCTTAGTCAGAGTCAGTGGTATTGAGCTTGCGGCGACGGCGACGTGAATCTTGGCCCATTGTCAAGGAGTCAAAAGCCTGTTGCAGAGAGGCTTGATTCCTGAGAAGTAGAGCCTGGGTATTTTGGATGTCGACGAGGGTAGAGAAGATGTCGGGGTCAGAGCTTGCGGGAGGATCAGCTTCACTGGTGCTTTCATCGTCAGAGTGATCTCGAGGGGACCCTTCCTCAGGGAGGTATGAGTCATCGTAAGCATGATCAGACCGGTGAATGATGTCTTGGTGGAGAGGCACCTGGAAGTGCTGAAGGATATGGGTTATGAAGTACCCGAAAGGAAGAGAGTGGAAGGCCCGAAAATTGATCATGTTATTGAAAATGATACTAGACCAGTTGATGGGAAAGTTGCAGAAGATTGCATATAGGAGAAGGGAGATTTCGTTTGCCACGAAACCCTTGGAAGAAAGCTTTGGAAAGACATTGGATGAGAGGATGTGTGAGAGTATTAGAGCATGAGGTTTGAGATTGCTCGTATGCCATGGGAAATGGGTGCAGCGAGTGGAGAGAAGGACTTTCTTAAACACAGTTCGATCTATCGGAACTATGTTAGGAAGCTCAATGCCATAGGAGGAAAGGTTTAGAATGCAGCCTAGTTGAGAGATATTGAAGGAGATGAGTTTTCCATGTACCATGGATGTAATGGTGGTGTGGTCACGGTCTACAGAGAGGTTGGTATAGAAAATTTTGATGAGATGAGGATAGTAGGTCATGGAGTTAGTCGTTCCTAAGATGGGAACAAAATCTTGAAGAGAGGTATGGAGGTCAAAGGATGTGAAGGCGTCGAAGTTTACTAGTTTGCCAGTTTGAATTGGCAAGGTGCTAATGTACTGAAGGTGGTGAATAAGGTCGGGGTATCTTAGATCTGCGGAAGTGATCACATTGGTAGAGGAGGAAGCCATTATCGAATGCCTTGAAAATAAATCACTAGGAGAGAAAGGAGCTAGAACCGAGAGAAAGTTTGTATGAGGATAGAAAAGTTCGAATGGAATGGTAAGAGATGAACCAATTGATTAAATAGAAGGAAGAAAATAATTGTTGATATGAAATGAATGACATTGGAAGTGAGTAATTTTTAGATTTTAGTCAAATAAGGAAATCCGTGAGGAGTAAGTTAATAGACTTGTGAATGACAAATCAAATCAATGTTTGAGGATAGTGTATTATATTAGATTGAGGAGGACATAGTTATTGAAATATATAGATTTTACTATGGGTGAATTTATCGACTAGTGAGAGAACCCATTAATAGAGTATGGGGTGTCATGTTGAATAACAAAATGATTGATCTTTGAGAATAATGGCCTAACAAGACAAACAACTTGTTATTCTATGTGAAGGGATTCTAAATTCGTGAATGGAGAGTTAAAGACATAAAAAAGATGATGTGGATATCTAGAGAGGAGAGAAAGAAAATAAAGGACAACATTTACTTGATTGAGATATGACATAAAGTAAAGATAGAATAAATAAAGGTTCTCGATTTTAGAGAGATATATAATAAGAGAGAGACAAGGTCACGGATGGAAAGAAAGGTCATAGGGTGATCATGTGATATGACATTTTAAAAAAAGTTTATGATTAATATTTGTAATAAATTTTTTTTTTAAGAGTATACGTGGATATGAGAAGGACATATTTGGACTTAGACTAGTGGTGAGAGAGATGATGAGACAAAAAGGAGAAAGAGTTAAAAAAAATATATAAGAATTGAAATAAGAATAGACATGTAGGAGTCGGATTCAAAAAATGTATATAAAAAAAAACGTATTCGAGAGATGAAATGAGGAGACAAAGAAATATTTATGAATGAAGAGTGATAAATGTGAGTTGTCATAGAGAGAGGTGAGATGACATATATGGATTTTTGTGAAGGATAAAGAAGTAATAAAAAAGGTTGATGAAAGACATGAGGTTATGATTGATATGAATTATTATTTATATTCTTAAAGAAACTCGACAAGGTTAGGTTAAAACAAGAGTTGACAAGAATGGAGGCTTAATATGTATATGAAAGAGATGATAATAGAGAGTTTTTAGGGCTATGATATAACATATGATATAGTAAAAAATAATTTACGTGAGAATATAGCAACTAGATCTTTTAGAGGAACTAAATAGTCATTCGATTTTAACTAATGAAGAGTAATAAGTTCTCATAAACTAAGTAGGACCATTTATCGTAAGAAAAGTTTTTATAAAAGGACAAAAATAATAAAGGAGTAGAGTGATGTGAACATTGTTATGATGGCTTTTAATATAATTAGTTCTTATGGATATGAGAGAAAGGAGATAGGACAAGGAGTTATAATGGATGTGTACTTGAGAGATGACAAGTTTGAATGACATAAAGAATGTGTCTTATAAGAATACGTGAATATGGAAACTTAGTTTGACTAACTAAAAATGATAATAAGGAAAGCAATTTAAAATACGATTTAAACAAGACTTATAAGAAGTATTATATTAAGTGTAATTAATTTATAAGTCACTTAGTTTGCATATTCCTAGTTCTCTTCTAATTCGTGTGAAGTCTTCATGTTTTAATGGTTTAGTGAATATGTCTGCTAACTGTTGATTAGTGGGTATGAATTCTAATTTAATTATGTTGTTTAAGACTTGTTCTCTTAAGAAGTGGTGTCTTATTTGAATGTGCTTAGTTCGTGAGTGTAAAATAGGATTCTTAGATAGGTTTATAGCACTCGTATTATCGCAGAAAATAGTTGTATTTTCAAAATTTAAACCAAAATCTTTTAAAGTTTGTTTCATCCAGATGACTTGAGTACAAGCTAGGCTAGCAGCAATGTATTCGGCTTCAGTAGTTGATAATGATACACAATTTTGTTTCTTACTGAACCATGATACTAGTGAGTGCCCTAGCATGTGACATGTTCCACTTGTGTTTTTTCTGTCAGATTTACTTCCAGCAAAGTCAGCATCACTGTATGAGATTAGATCAAATGTAGAGGATTTTGAATAGAATAATCCAAAATCAACTGTGTCTTTTAAATATCTCATTATTCTTTTTACAGCTTTAAGATGTGATTCTTTTGGATTTGACTGAAATCTAGCACACAAGCAAACACTAAACATTATATCTGGACGGCTAGCAGTTAAATAAAGAAGTGATCCTATCATACCTCGATATACCTTTGTATCAACAGTCTTACCATCTTCATCTTTGTCCAACACAGTAGTAGTGCTCATAGGAGTAGTTTTTAAAGCAGTTGAGTTCATGTTGAACCTCTTCAAAAGTTCACGAGCATACTTAGATTGATTGATGAAAACTCCATCCTTGGTTTGCTTAATATGCAGTCCAAGAAAGTAGGTGAGTTCTCCCATCATACTCATTTCGAATTCCTTCTGCATGGACTTAGAAAAATCTTCACAGAGAGTGATGTTAGAAGATCCAAAGATGATGTCGTCGACATAGATTTGAACAATTAAGGTATGATTATTCACTACTTTGACAAATAGTGTAGAATCTGCTTTGCCAACAGAAAAACCAGTTTTCAATAAAAAGGTTTTAAGTCTTTCGTACCAAGCACGAGGTGCTTGTTTTAAACCATACAAAGCACGTTTGAGTTTAAAAACATGATCTGGGTATTGTTCATTTTCAAATCCTGGAGGTTGTTTTTCATAGACTTCTTCATTTATAAAACCATTTAAGAAAGCACTTTTAACATCCATTTGAAATAATTTGAAATCCATATAGCTTGCATATGCTAAGAGCATTCTAATAGATTCAAGTCTAGCAACAGGAGCAAATGTTTCATCAAAGTCAATACCTTCCTCCTAGTTGTATCCTTGAGCTACTAGTCTGGCCTTGTTTCTTATAACATTACCTGTTTCGTCTAGCTTGTTTCTGAAGATCCATCTTGTCCCAATGATTGGATAATCCTTTGGTCTCGATACAAGATCCCAAACGTCATTTCTTTGGAATTGATTCAGTTCTTCAGTCATGGCTAGCATCCAGAACTCATCAATGATGGCTTCATCAATCTTCTTTGGTTCAAGTTGAGAAATGAATGCCATGTTTGCAATCCGTTCTAGCTGAGCTCTAGTTTGAACCCCCTTTGTTAGTTCTCCTAAAATCTGCTTTTGAGGATGATCTTTGATATCGACAACGGTTCTTTGGTGATCATCTTCATTAGACTTAGCTGTGTTATCTAAAAATAAATCTGTACTTTCAACATCATCATCATTAGTTTGTATATGAACAGATTGATCAATAGATTCACAAAAACTAACATGCATAGATTCTTCAATAATATTATGACACTTATTGAAAACTCTGTATGCTTTACTATGACTTGAATATCCTAAGAATATGCCTTCAACAGATTTAGCATCAAACTTATCCAGGCTATCTTTTGTGTTTAGGATAAAGCATTTACATCCAAAGACTTTGAAGTAGTCTATTCTTAGAGTTCTGTCATAGAATAGTTCATAGGGAGTTTTATTTAATAAGGGTCTAATGAGAACTCTATTTGTTATGTAGCATGCAGTATTAACAGCTTCTGCCCAAAAAGATTTTGCAAGATTATTGTGTTGGAGCATAGTCCTGGCAGATTCCTGAAGGGTTCTATTCTTTCTTTCTACTACACCATTTTGAGGTGCAGCTCTAGGGAAGGCAAAGTTATGAGAAATACCATGCAAGTTACAAAAATTTTCAAAGAGTTCATTTTCAAATTCTCCTCCATGGTCACTACGGATTTTAACAATAGAACATGATTTTTCGTTTTGTAATTTTTTACATAAGATTTCAAACTGACAAAACGTGTCACTTTTGTTTTTCAAAAATATTACCCAAGTAAATCTTGAGTAATCATCTACAATGACAAAAGCATATCTATTATGATTAAGGCTAGCTACCCTAGAAGGACCAAAAAGGTCCAGGTGGAGAAGCTCTAAAGGTCTTTTACTTGAGATGACATTTTTTGATTTGAAAGAAGATTTTGACAATTTTCCTAATTGACATGTATCACAAAAATAATCTTTTTTAAAAGATATGTTGGGTAACCCACGTACTAATTTATTTTTAGCTAGTTTGGACATGTATTTTGAATTGACATGGCCCATTCTCATGTGCCATAGATGTTGAGTGTCATTATTAGCTATGAGACAATGTTCTGTGATGTTTTCTAGGTATAGTTCATATATATTATTCTTTCTTATACCTTTTAAGATGATGTTTTCATTTGTGTCAGCTATGAGGCATGCATCATGATTAAAGCTAACATTATAACCTGTGTCACACATTTGACTGATACTTAGTAGGTTATGTTTTAAGCCTTTAACAAGGAGAACGTCTTTGATAAGAGGTTTGTCTATGTTACCAATATTTCCAATACCAATTATCAAACCTTTGTTGTTATCTCCAAAGGTGACGGTTCCTCCTTCTTTATGATGAAGAACAGCAAAAAGGTCTGGATGTCCTGTCATGTGCTTTGAACATCCACTATCTAGTATCCATCTGTTCTTCTTCTTTGGAGCCTGCAAAACATTAAGTAAATCTTCTTTTTGGTACCCAATCGGGTCCTTTTTTGTTAGACTTTGGAACCCATATCCATTTGGATTTGGGTTTGTCTATCTCTTTAGAGGAGTTAAAAAGATTATCAATATAATACTCCTTATTTGGTTCAGATGAACTTTTCACAAACGTGGTCTTTTGATTTATACAAGAAGGTTTTTTGAAATGAGAATAGCCAATCCCATTCTTGTAAAAGGAGACCTTCTGAGAGGATAAGAGTTTATCCAAGTTCTCTTTACCTTTAGTAAACTTGAAAACCGTTTTCATGAGGTTCTCAGTTTTACTTTTTAGCTCTGAAATTTCTACTTGCATATCTTTAGTTTTGGAGCTAGTAGAAGAAATTTCAGATATAAGCAAAAGATTTTTCTTTTTCAACTCAGAATTTTCACTGCTGAGTTTTTCATTCTCTTGAGAAAGCTCTAAATTTTCAGATTTTAAAGCTTTATTTTTTAAACTCAATTTTCTAGATTCTTCAAATAGTTCTTGAAAAGCATCTAGAAGTTCTTCAAAGGAAAAATCAGAGATTTCACTTACCGAACTTTCGTTTGCCATGAAGCACATATTTGCAGTTTCGGCTTCATCATCACTTGACTCTTCACTAGTGGATGGTTCTGAATCATCCCATTGAGCATGCAGAGCCTTTTTCTTGAAGAACCTCTTCTTTGGTTCCTCAGTCTTGGACTTTCTTTTGAGAAGGGGACAGTCACGTTTTAAGTGGCCTGGCTTATTACACTGAAAGCACATGGGATCTTCTTTAAGATCTTTTCTTTCCTTGTGCCTGTTTGGAAGTCGGTTCCTTCTCATGAAGCGCTGGAATTTTCTGGTAAGTAGCGCAATTTCTGATTCTTTATCTGAGTCTTCATTCTCAGATAGAGCTGGAAAAGCTAGAGTTTTCTTTACTGGTTGCTCTTCTTCCCTTCTTTCTTTCATGTGGACTTCATAGGCCATAAGATTGCCTATTAAGTCGTCCAATGTAAGCTTAGATAAATCTTGAGCTTCTTCAATAGCAGTGGTCTTTTTCTCCCAATCAGTTGTGAGAGATCTCAAGATTTTCTTCACCTTTTCAGTCTGGGAATATGTTACACCCAGAGATTTCAGATCATTGGTGATGTTGGTGAATCTGGTAAACATCTCTGTGATGGGTTCATCTTTGTTCATTTTGAAAAACTCATATTTTCTAACAAGAGATGATATTTTGGCTTCTTTAACTTTGTTGGTTCCTTCATGAATAACCTCCAAAGAATGTCAAATGTCATATGCAGATTCACATATAGATATTCTGTTGAATTCATTCTGATCAATGGCACAATATAAGGCATTCATAGCCTTTGCATTTAGGTTTGCCATTTTCTTTTCTTCATCAGACCATAAGTTATAGTCTGCGGATGGAGATGTGTATGGATGCTCAATAATTTTCCATACAGCAAAGTCTATGGATTTGAGAAAGATAGCCATTCTGCACTTCCAATATCCATAGTTGGAGCCATTGAAGAAGGGAGGACGAGATGCGTGTTGACCTTCAATATCACGAGCATAAGAGGTAGATGCCATTTGTGCTGGAAGACTTGTTACGTCAAAACCAGCAAACCTGCTCTGATACCAAATGAAATTCCACTAGAGGGGGGGTGAATAGTGAAATATGATAATGATCGATAAAATAAAATAATTAAGCAATAAGGCTCAACACATAAAACACAGAAGTTATACTGGTTCGGTCAATATCCAGACCTACATCCAGTCCCCAAGCAAACCACTTGAGATTCCACTATAACATCCGAGTTACCGGATAAATAGTACAACACCCTCTTCCCAAGAGGTCTTCTTCTCTCAACAGAGAAGGGGCACACCCTCTTCCCAAGAGGTCTTCTTCTCTCAACAGAGAAGGGCAACACCCTCTTTCACAGAGGTCTACTTCTTTAAACAAAGAAGGAATACAGTGAATAACAGAGTTACAATACTTCCTATAGAACCTTCAGAATAATATGAATGCACGAATGAAAGATTCTAAGAATGTTCTGTTTGTCACTCAGAGGATACTCCTTGTCAAAGAGCTGGACTTGACTTTTTCTCTTTTCTTCCTTTTTCTTTTTCTCTTTCTTTTTCAAGGCTCTCTTTTCAAATCACGAATAGAACTTTTTCTCTTTGTAAGCTCACACGTCTATTCCATTCCTCTTGTTTGAATAGTTTATGTGTGTGTGTTTATATAGCTTATAAAAAGTAGTCGTTACATTTTGGAATTGTAACTTTTTGAAATGTGAAATGTTATGTCATTTCAAAAATATCTTTTAGAGAAGATCGAGAATGCCTTTTTCCAGAAGAGTAAAATAGAGGGTACACTAGTCGTTGTAGTGTTTTAGGTAATACATATTTTATGTAAAAAGTCTATTTCTTACAATAGTACATTTGAACGTTGGGTTGTAGTTTTGTCTTTATTCTAATTAATGATTTGAGGTACATTAGTACTTCTTTACTTTAAATGAGTGTAAGTACTATGAGTGCTTTGAGATATTTATTTGTACATAGTCATGTCAAGTGTATTCTTTATGTAGTGTATTTCAAAGTCTCCAGAGAGAATGAGGACAAAAAAGAAGGTCGACATTCTTTGGGAAGGATATTTAGAAAGGATTTGTTACAGAAGGCATTTAATGCTTTGTAGAGAGAATGATGACTTCAAGTAAGTCGACATTCTATGGTTATGAGAAAAAGGTAACTAGAGTCCTTAAAAATTTTAATTTATTTTTCTTATGTAGTCGATTTTATGTTTTTGTCTTCTTCCTATATAAAACATTTCATTAAAGAAGATGACTAAAGTCTTTTCAAAAACATATTTTATTTGTTTTTCTTATGTAGCCGATTTTATGTTTTTGTCTTCTTCCTATATAAAAAACATTTCATTAAAGAAGATAACTAAAGTCTTTTCAAAAACATATTTTATTTGTTTTTCTTATGTAGCCGATTTTATGTTTTTGTCTTTTTCCTACATTCCTTTTTCATGTTGTCTTGTAAGGTACAATGACAAAATGTCTTTTTCATAAAAGGTTGTAAGAAGGTACAATTATTATATGACAAAATATCTTTTTCATAAAAGGTTGTAAGAAGGTACACTTATTATATGACAAAATATCTTTTTCATAAAAGGTTGTAAGAAGGTACACTTATTGGTTTTCAAAAAAGAAGCTTTTTGAAACTATCGTATACTTTTATGATATAGTGTTTATGAATGAGTATGTAATATGCAATATGCAAGTTCCTGAAGGTTCTGTTACATATGACTCTAAAGAAGAAAAAAATCTTCATCTTGAGGTAGCCGATATCTTCATTTGAACTTTAGGAAAGCATGGCTCATCAAGCTTTTTCTTCAAGGAGTATGATTGCACCATAGTTATACTTGAACAAGAAGTCTCCATCCTTATTGGGTGAGATATCCTTGCATCAAATACTCGTTAGATTTAAGGCAAAACATATTCAGTCATAATATAACATTATTTCAAGAGAACATATTATCATATCATACAAAATCAAATAAGACAGTGTATCATATTATGTGACATCAAAACCGAGTTTCTCAACACTTGCTACCTTAGTCACATGACAAAACAACCGTTTGATGTCGATATTCAATGATAATCAGGAAAAGCCTCTGTTACAAGTCCACCAGCAACTCTTGAACTTTAAAAAATGTCAAAGAGGCAGCTCTTTGCTTCTTCTGGCTAGCAAAATTTAGCACTACAATAAAGAAAAATAAAGAAAGAAAGTTTACTTGTTGCTGGGGAAAATTCATCAACAACATTCACAAGAGGGTCTACAAATAACCGTTTCCAATATCAGCAGCAGCACAACCTTCAAATACACCTTTGAGTGATCCGCAAATTTTTTTTTTGACAGCCTTATCACTCTCCTCACTCAGAACAAATACCTTATTAACAGTATGCTTATTTTGTCTGTAGCTTCTTGCTTACCCAAATTTGTGTCATTAAATTGAATATCAATGACCAACACCTTTAACTTCCCAGGGGAAATGTAGTGACCATGGTCATAATCAATCCAATAAAAACACATCCTCTATATTCTCTTTGTTAGGTGTATCATCAAGTTTGAGGAGCTTCCCAAATGAATGTTGGTGCTAGGCCTTAAGATGCCTGCTATGACATGCTTTGCACAAGCAAGTCTTTTCTTCTGAATCCATGGCGCAAAGACCTAATAAAAGCAATGGGAAATTAGTAATATTACAGCTATAAGAAGTGCAACCATGACAGTAGTACTGGCCCAGGAAGTATGCTTAAAAACTTGTGGAAGCTACACAATGATAAATGAGATCACTGACATAACCATAATCCTTCAAACTTTACTGGTAACTTTATCAGTAGTGACACCAGAGCCCGTCGAACTACATTTTTTTTTTCTTTGCCCATCCAGTTGATACATTGGAAAGATCACACTTCCCAACCACAACACAGGAACCCCAAAGTACAGTGACTAACATCACAGTTGAGCTAGGAACAGGCTGCCAAGCACTGTCGTGGGGCATGGGAGGAACCCATACGTCTGCTTGCAGGAAGAAGCCTCTGTCGATGCATGCTGCAGCAGGAAGTGGTAGCCCACTGAACCCCGACCATCCATCTCGCCGGAGACGTGAACCTATGATCGAATGACAATCAAACGGCTCTACGAACAGTCAAATGGCAATATGATATCGTCACTTATGTTCAGATCATCAATCCAACCCTCATCACCAAGTGACCCTTGACACGAGCAAAGAAATGCTTGCGCCCAATACTCCCAAGAGAACACACAGGGGAAAATAATAGAACAAAAAAGATAATAATAAATAATTGAATCAAATAAGCCCTGAAATTTAAAAAGGAAAATGCGTGGAATGCTCCAGCAGAAATACAAGGAAGATGCTAATGATGAAAATGACTTTCCAGAAATCAAAAACATATCAACAGATTATAGAAATGGAAGTGTAGATGATATTTTAAAACCAGAGTGCAACATGGATGAAAACAACGAACCTGGTATCATAAAAGCAGGAAATTCAATGTATACCGATAATCATGACTACTATAAAAATGAATCGAAGGATGCGAAAATCAAAATACAAGCCTATTTACCATAAAAAAATCTTCTGTAAATAGGAAATTGAGGCAACAACTGGAAATCAGAAATAAAATTGATTATGGATTAGAAGGCAATGTAAATAGTAAGATAAATGACAAGAAAATAAAATAAAACAGAAACAAAGTGTGTTGGAACGAGGCCATTCCGTTGATCTTGCACTGTGTAAGTCGATTTTGCTATAGACAAATCGACATTACACGGGTGCTCTAATAGAAAAAAAATAGGGGAAAAACAAGAAAAATAAGGAAAAGGGAGAAGAAGAAAGGTACTTGCTGCAATTCTGTGTTGTGGGGCTGATCCTCCTTCAGGCAATCGACCAGAAGACCAGAGGATGGGAAGAAGAAGAGGAAGGATATGGGAGAAAAGGGGCAGATGCGCTGGTAAAACACAATCAATTCGTGAAGGAAAAGAACAGTGCGAGGGTGAAACACGATGCTCAGATAAGGAGCTTCCCTTCTCTTCTTAGACTTCTCTCTCCATGAAGGAGAAGAAGAGGGAAAAAGAGGGATCATGAGAAGAGAACATGATGGAGAATGTGCGAGGGTGAAGGCAGATGACTTGAGCTTCCCTCTTGCGCCCATCTTATAGAAGGGGGTGGAAGATTCGGGAAATTGGGGAGGTTGTTAGGTATCGAGGGTTGAAGAAAAAGGATCACCATCGACCGATGGATTGAGCGGGCGAGAGGGGAGAGAGGGAGAGAGAGCTTCTGCGAGTTTTGCCACGAAAGGCCTTTCTCCAAAACTTTCAATAGAAGGGTTGTTTTTAAAAAGTTTTCTAAAAAGGGGTTTTTAGCAAAAAACTATTTCAAAAAAAAAAAGTGGTTTCTAAAACTCTTTTTTTTTGTGCTTTCTTTTGCCTATTTTTTTTTATTTTTTTGTTCTTTTCTTGATATTTTCTATTTTTTTGCATTTTTGGATTAAAACTTCAAAACTGCGAGAAAATGAAGGGTTTTAACTAATTTTGGAAAATTTAAGAATATTTTACAAAAGAAGGGTTTTCTGAAAATTCTGGGTTAATCTTTTGAAATTTCTTCAGAAAAATGGGTTTGGATCAGGTTTTGACCTTGAATCTGGATCCAAAATTGAGTCAGATATAAAAAAATGGATTATGGTTCCAGTGAATCCGAGAAATAACTGAAATTTAGATTAGAACTGACTCAATTTATTCAGAAAATGGGGGTCAAGGGCAAAAGGGGAATATTCACAAAATTTTGAAAAATTTGGGGTGCTCACAGGCCCCACACAGTTGGCACCACATCTGAAAGAGTTTCAATCCATTTAGGACTCTGGTTGATTTAGAACTTCGGTGTTATTTTCAAACTTTCTTTCTTAAAACCCTTTATTTCTTAAATTTGATTTTCAAATCAGTTTTCAACTTTCTTCGAGCGAGGCCCACCCTATAGGGATGCAAAACCCTAATTTTCAATTTCATTTCATTTTACATTTTTCATATTTCAAAAATATAAAAATATATTAGTTAGTTTAAGTATCCTTTTGAAGTTTTAAGAAAAAGTGTTTTAACCCCTTTGTTTTTAAAGTTTTAAAATCATTTTTGAAAAATCAAGCGGGGCCCACTCTAGGTGGCGCCACATTTGAAAGAGTTAGGGTTAGCTTAGGGTTAGTCAGTGTTCTAATTAGGTTAGAAATCTAGTAGAGTCAAAATTGATTTTAAATTTGTATTTTTACTTTGCATTTTAACCTTGGTTTTTAAAGTTTTTAAAATTAGGGTTTTAGAAAAACCATATGGCGCCACATTTGGGTGGATTGATTAGAATTCTAGTTAGATTAGAATTAATTAGGTTAGTCAAAGCTTAATTCTGTTAGGATTCTCCAAGAGGGATCGACCTCCCTTGTATTTATCTCCTCTTCTTTTATTTTTTAATTAAATACCCTAACTAACCTAAGAGCCCTAATCAATTAGAACTGTCTCTAACCAAATCCAAAAAAATCTATAAATAGGGGCACCTAAAGGGGGTCCAGCCCATGCTTTCTCACCCTCTCTCAAAAATTTGTGGTGCCCTCCTCTCTCCTTCAGCCTCCTCCATTGGCGCCACTCCAAGGTATGGTTTTCTTCTTTTTCTTTTATTTTTTTTAGTGTTTTTCATGTTATTCCATGTGTTTCACCATTGTCGCCCCTTGCATATAGATTTGAAGCCTATTTTTCATTCAAGAACCGTAGGATCAATTCAATAAAGCAATCTAATGTTGTGTAAGGGTGCTTTTCATTATTTTAAACCGTTGAAATCGTTTGAACCATCATTTTTTATATTTAAGCCAAATAAAAGATGAGATTCGCCCGTTCAATGGGTCGAATCCCTCTTTTCGAAGGATAAATCAAATTCTAACCATGTATTCCCTGATTTTTTTTATTTATTTACCATATTCATGTTTATTATATCCATTAAAACATCAAATCCAAATTTGTGGTGTTATTTTTATATTTTCTTTATTATTTTTTATATTTAGATTAGGTTTTTCATGTTTTATCAATAATATATGGATTTCAATCTTGGGCATGCAAAAACCATGTTACATGAACATGTCAGTGATTTTTTATAAGAAAATTGGATTCTTTTAGGTTCTGAAACCATGTCAAAAAAATAGAAAATTGAATCTTACTTTTTAAACTGTGAAAATGCTATGTGGATTTGGGAACAACTTGCCGCGGCGATATCTCCCTCATCAAAGATCTGATCGATGATTTGTAAGTTGTAGTATTTTTGTTATTCTATCTAGTATTTCTTGTAAAAGTTTTAGATTTTTACATATCTATTTACTATTTTTCCTTTGACAAAAAGTAGAATCGGTTTTACAGAGCCGTTATGCATTGTTTAAACCTTAGATCGACTTATGGCAATTGTATCCCCCTCACCAAAGATCTGATGGATGATCCGTAAATAGGAAAACCTTTTTCTGTGCATCTACTTTCATCTTCTAAATTTTATAATTTTTTAATATGATTTGATATATTTTCCTGTACCTGAAACCAAGTGTGTTTATTTTAACTTGTTACGTATAAGCCAGAATCAAGTGTACATTGCCAGAGCAATATCTCCCTAACTGGAGATGATTTTTTTGATCTGTAAAAAGAGAAATCTTTGTTTTTATTGTGTAACATCTCTCTGTAAATTTTTATGAATTTTCATGGTGATTTTAAACCTGATTGAAGCCTGACACTATGATAGGTACGTGCCTGCAGACAAAATAATGTATTTTAGGGTTTTATTCAATTTTCATATTAAAATAATGTCAAAAGCTTATTTTTTTTAATGCAGTTTAATTTTAGGGTTATTAGAACTATCCATGTCAATTTTTACAGAGTTTTAACTTTATTTGATATATTATTTGATTAAATCATGAAAATAGGGTGCCCGTAGAGTCCCGGTTCGAGTAAAACACTGACGAAAATTAATATTTTTGTGATATTTTGATTTTTTTTATAAAACATTTTATATTTTTAATGTTTGATCATATTTATAATCATTCTAGGGTGCTTCATACCCGATTTAGTGTTTATTTAAATCCATTTGATCCCTAAACCCAAAGTTTTTACAAAAATCTTTTCTGAAAACCCTGATTTCAAGGCCATAGTCTTGTTTTCAGGAGTATTTTTGTCATTTTTCTTAAAGTTCTAAATTTTGAAGTTATTTATTTTTATTATTTTTTCAATTTTATATCATATTTTATTATGTTTATCTCAAGAAAACATGGAAAAAGGCTTATATATAGATAAATCTAGTAATTTCCCAATATTATTGGATAAATCCAGAAAAGCTGACATATTTTTACTAACAAGTTTTCTAGTTTTGCAAGGATATTCAAGACTGTATTTCTTTTTATTTTTCTTTATTTAAATTCAATTAGTGAAGTAAATTAAACATAAATTTGGAATAAGAGTTTACTTTTCCTTCTTAGAATAGAATCGCATTGCATATAGTTTATTCTTTTATAATATGATTCATGTGATGAATAATGATTCATGCATATTTCAAATTTACCATGGTCTACATGAATGACATGTGCACTAGCTTCTAAGGAGTTGATAAACTCGGTGGGTTTTGTATTTATGGCCATAGTCAAAATACGAATGAAACCGAAATTTATCATATTTTTTTAAGCCACAAATAGCCTACACTCTTAGGCATTTTCTGAAATCATTGCATATTTCAAAGTTTTTCCAAATATTTTTCCCTTTTAGAAATAAATGAACTATATTCAATATGTATTCGTGGCCATAGTCAAGGATATGTAGAGATTTTTTTTCATCGAAATTCTATAAGACAATTTTTTTTTCAAATGATTTTCTTAAAATTCTTCAAAAAATATTTTCTCAAATTGCATTCATTCATGCATCTAGGTTAGATTACATCATGAAAAGTTTTCACAAGGCCACACGCCCATCCCTTTTGAATGTTTTCTAGTTCAATCTCAACAAAAATCGATTTTCTCTAAATCTTTCTCCAGAATTCGATTTTCTCAAAAAGATTTCCTTTTCTTCATAAATCGATTTTCTTTTTCTTCAAAAATGTTTTCCAATGTGATTCACGATTTTCAAAGTGTCCCTTTTTCCAAGAATTCTCCAACATTTAAAGCCTACATCATATTTCCAATCAAAACCTTTCAGAATTTCATAGCACATGTTTGATTCTTTGTGCATTTAGGAATATAGCATCGATTTAGACAAGTTGAGCAAAGAAAAGCACATAATTGATCATTGGTTCAATTACCTCTGGTTATGGTGCCAGGAACGATTGAACCTCGTACCGACAGGCGAGTCCCATTCTTTGGAATTATCCTACATTTTAAAATGGAGGCGAGTTATTTTCAATTTTTTTTTTAAAAGTCAGTTTAACTTGCAAAAGTAAAATTTTACAATGATAACATGTTTGGCGATCGAGATGAGACTTGTCATCGTCTGATCAATCTTATGCTTTGTTCTATTCAACTTGTCAAAATAGTATTCTACGATGTCAACTTTATATTTTGTGAACCTAGGAGCCTAGAATCAAACCCAGCTGATATGGATTGCATGTAGACTTAGGCATGGTTTGGTAGGACCGATTGAGGAGGCATTATTCATGCTCACATAGACTTAGGTCAAATACAATCCTCCTCAATCTAGGATCTGATTGAAAGCAATGTTTGCTTCTTATAAATTTTTTAAAACTCTCCTTCTTTAGGTCATTAAAGCCTTTTGTTTTCTTGCATGATGATCATATTTCAAAAACAACCCTACCTACTTTTACCTGGCCACCACGTTGCTGGGCTTTCTTCCAGAACCATAGTTCGAGACAAAGCCTCGTAACTGGGCCACCTTTTTGGGTTGATTCCCCCTGCCACGTACCGATGGCCATAGTCCAAAGTATATCAGCAGACACTCAAGGATGTTGGAAAACATGAGCCTAGAACTGGAGAAATTCTTTTTATGCGACATACATCGAGCCTCGGTTCAAGTATATTGGCATAGCATGATTGGACATAGATGATCTAAGCCTTATAATTAGGGTTAGGGTCCTACAACTATTTCAAACTTGTGCATTTAGAGTCAACTTTTTAGGGAATGTTGTATGTGCATACTTGATTTGTAGGATGTAATTGAATGTTATTTCTCTTTATTCCCTTTGTTTCCTTATATTTTTTCATAATTTTTCTGAAAATTCTGGACGATTATCAAAAACACCTTATTTTGCATGTATTTTCTTCTTTTTACAAAGATTTTATCAAACCCTTGATGATTTTTCAAAAATCCTCTACTTTTCCTCAAAACTCCAGGTGATTTTCTATCCTTTCTTTCCTCTAGATCTCGAATCTTCAGCTTTATTTTGATCCTGCCTGCAGCTTTCAAAAATCGTGTATTTTTCTCATGGATTTCAATTCTGTTATCCATTTTCAAAACTTTTTATCTTATTTTTCTTCAGTGGGAAATTATCCGCCAACATTCTCTTTTAGGTTTACCTCAGTTGTGTACTTCCTTCATCGGAGTAACAACACAATTATCTCAATTCTAGTGATGACCCAATCCCTGGTAATAGGATATTCTTCCAAAATTGTCAACCTGATTCCTGAATCTCATCCAGTATTTTCCTTCTATCCTTTTCCGTCAAAATTATTGCCTTCAAGAATTTTTCCATCATCCTGACCATCCCCTTTGTCTTACAGAGAGTATCGGCATTGTTGAATGGTTCAGACTAGATCAAGCAAGAAAACAATATCATATTAGCGCATCAACAATATTAGCAGCGAGCAAGAAAGGATGAGTTCTCCAAGCTCAGCTAGAGGACAAGGTCAACAAGGTGGCAATGACATCAATCCCGCCATGTATACTTTATTTCAGAAGATGATGGTCAAGATACAATCGAAGCAAGCTGAGGCTTGTTCAAGAAAGATGCCACCTAGGAAGAAAACTAAGAGCAAAAGCATCCGGAAGCACATCAAAATTGCCCAAAAGAAGGTTCAGCAGGACATTGAGTTTGAAGGGGCAGATTCCGAGGAAGAAGCCTCGGATGAAGAGCAAGCGATAGAGCTTGAGTCTACCAAACAGACCAATCAGCAGTCAGCAGTCAATGATCTGATCCAGCTTCAACTGAAGGAAGTGACCAGGATGGTCAAGGACCTACAGGCCCGCGATAAAAGCAAGAAGGTCTACACCAGTGAAGATTTCTATGATGGCCTTGAAGGGGACGATAGTCTAAAAGATCTCTCTCACAAATTTGTTAAATTTGATGGGATTGGCGATCCCAAGGCTCACTTGGTCATGTTCTTCGCAGAATGCAACCAATTCAAGAGAGACAATCGGGCCTTGTTCATATGTTTTCCACGCAGCTTAGAAGGCATCGCAGTTAAGTGGTATTCTGAGCACATCAATCCTATTGAGCTGCAGGAGTTTGATAAGGTGGTCAATCTTTTCATCGAGCGATTCCTATTTAACACTAAGGCATTGCCAACGCTCAATCATCTATGCAATATGAAATAGAGAGATAATGAAAAAGCCAGGAACTTCATCCGTAGATGGAGGGGTACTTGCAATAAAATAAGAAACCTCATCTCAAAGGAGTACGTGCTCCAATTTATCCAGAACAACTTCTCGCAGCCTCTGAGAAGCCTTATTTCTACCTCGCCTTCTAAGCCTTTCATTGAACTTACTAAACGAGCCGAGTGGCTCGAGATGGGGATGGAGAACGGAGTCTATGAGGGTATCACCCTCGTCAAGGGAAATCAAGATTCAAAGAAGAAGACAAACTTCACCCTCTTCGCCACCTCCGGCAACAATGACAACAAAGGTAGCAAGGACAACTGTGCATGTTAGAAAGAGAAGTCTTCTAAGCAGAATGACAAACCTATTCAGTCCAACTTTTAGCAAAAAGAAAAGATAAAACGTGATGGTTGGGGTAACAATCGCAAATTCAATCCTCTAGAGCAGTCACTCGACGAAGTTCTTGAGTATATGCTGACCAAGGAATTAGTAAAGCTTCCAAGAGCCAGAGCCCCTCCCACGGTCATGGGAAGATTCATGAATCAGTTCTGCAAATTCTACCGAGCAGTAGGACACGACACAGACCACTGCTTCATCTTCAAGAACATTGTTCAAGACTGCATCGACAAGAATCTTCTTGTCGAAGATGAAGAAGACACTAATCAGCCATCCTGATCGAGCTTTTCCTTAAAATTGACAATGCTAATGTTTTCTCCTTTCTTTCATTTTGCTTTTGAAGGAACAATTTAGTCTTGTTTCTTTTCTCAATTTATCATTCTTTCTTTAAATACATCAATAAAAATATTAATTTTCTTCACTTTCTTCTTCTTTGCAAAATATCTTCTTCTTAGAAGTGACCTCTTTTAGGGTGCCTCCCGAATCAACCAAGAAGTTTGTCGCCCTTTTATTTTCAGAGAGCGCTCTTCAAATATCAATTATTTATCCTTTTATCCAATATCTTACCCCCTAGTTACACTGGGGCATCTTTTAAAAATTTGTTTTTTTCTTCAGAACGTCCTATATGCAGGCAGGATCAAACAAAATCTCTCACCATCTATTTGCATTCATCTGCATTTTGTATTCATTTGCATATATTTGCGTTCATTGGCATTTGTTTGCATTCATTTGCATCCAGTTGCATTTGCATCGAATTTATACCCATTCAGGATAAGGAATAATCCTGAGACTCCGACAAGTTGTCCAAGTCGTCACGAGGATGAAGATTGAAAAATCTCTCATCACAATCAACAAGCATTTTTCAAAACACCAATAATTTTCAAATTCGACTTTCGAGTCTAGTCTTTTATCGAAACCATTTTCACTGGTCTTGCCAAAATCAACCTTCGGGTTAAACCTTTTTCTAAATCCAGTTTTTACTGGTCAAACTCTCTAAACCCAATTTTTATTGGTCAATGTTTTCGAACATAGTCCACACTAGTCTAGTTTTTCTTCAAAGATTCGAGTTCCGACTCAAATTTTCCAGTTGTCCCTCAAATTTGAGTTTCGACTCAATTTTTTTTCCTTCAATTGGTATAGTTTTCCTTCGAAATTCAAGTTCTAACTCAAATTTTCTCTCCTTTAAAACCTAATTGGTTTAATTTTTCTTCAGGATTCGAGTTTTGACTCGAATTTTTTTTCCTTTAAATCCTAATGGGTCTAAATTTCCTCTAAAGATTCGAGTTCTGACTTGAATTTTCTTTCCTTCAAATTTTAGAATTGGTCTAGACATTTGAGTTCCGACTCGAGTTTTCTTCCAAACCCAATTCGTCTAATTTTTCTTCTTTTAAATTCCAGAATTGGTCTAGAAAATCCGAGTTTCGACTCGAACTTTCTCCCAAATCCAATTTGTTTAGTTTTTCCTTTGAAAATTCGAGTTTCTACTCGAACCTTCTTTCAAACTCAAGAATGGGTCTAGAAGATTTGAGTTTCGACTCAAATTTTCTTTCCTTAAAAACAAATTGGTCTAGTTTTTCCTTCAAAGATTCGAGTTCTGACTCAAATTTTTTTTCCTTCAAATTTGAATTTTCTAGTTTTCCTTTGAAGACTCGAGTTCTAACTTGAATTTTCTAGTTTTCCTTGTAGGATCTGAGTTCTGACTCAGACGTTCTTTCAAAACCAACTTATGAGTTGGACTTACCTTCAAAATTCGGCGTTGTGCTAGGACTTACCTTTAAAATTCCAACTTCGTATTGGATTTACCTTCGAAATTGAGCCTCATATCGGACTTTCCTCTAGAATCCCACAAATATGTCAACTCAATGTCAAGCGATTTCTTTCACCAAGGATCTCAAGAATATTTTTCCAATTTATCATAAAAGAAAATTAATTGTTGATCTCAAAATCTTTATTGCACAAAATTTTACCTCATATTACCTTCAGTATTTCCTCCAAAAGGACAAGACTTTTGCGAATAAAGACTCAAAATTCAAGCTTTTCCGTTGGTCAACCAAAAGGATGACAAAAAATTCTCGATATGACTAGCAAGAAAAATTCAATGATATTGAAAAGCCATAAGTGAGCTGATATTAATCATAGCTATGGCACATTTTTAAAGATCATTCTTTTGGTAATAAGGCAGTAAAAATATCCTGGGCAATATAAAAGAATTCACTCAATCTCAATTTCAATATCTCTCCAATCTATCAAGTTGCAATTCTGAGAATATACATAATTGGGCAGTGCTTATGAGATGCCCCAACTGGTAAGATGCATACTATGTGTTTGAACCCAGATGTAGGTTCAAGATTTTAGAAATCCCTTATGGTGCGATGGCTCGAACAAGAAAATAAATGAAAGACTAAAAAGTATGTGTAAACATAAAGATTTGCGTGACTCTGAGTATACTTGAAAGACGGTATATGTTACCGGATTATCAGAGCTCTGGGTACACCTGAAAGACAGTGTATATTACTGGACCCGTGTTCTACCTTGGAGATGGTAGATGTTACAAGCTCGGTGGGACAGTTGTGTTTTTGTGAGAGGTAGGCGTCTCACCCGGTCCTCAGTTTTTGAAGTTAGGGGGCCAGGACTATCAGTGCATCCTAGGTGGTAGATTCAAGTCTTCTGCAGAAGTTATAGGGTGCAACTTAATTCTAGTTTTAGCCACTGAGGATTACTCTCTTGGTCACGGACCGACCCCTTTGGATATTCATAAGGCTAGTCATACAGATTATTAAATAATAGACCTCTGTATGGTCTCGGTCCGATACAATGTCGAATGCATGTACGTACCCACAGGGTAAGTGAGAGATAAACATAAAATTTTATGTTTTTCTTATACAGTTTTTTAGTGCATTCTTCGTAGTCCTTGCATTAATTCTTAAAAAATTTCACTAACAAGTGATTCCTGTAAGAATGAGCATGTATCTAGTACAACTTCGTTATTTTATCGTAAAGTAGAAAGCATGCATGTCTTAGTACTAATTTGCTTCTTAGCTAGTTATATATTTGCTGAAATTTTACATTAATGATACTAAGGAAATGTTGCACATATTTGTACACAGGACATTGAGCATAACATATAGATATAATACTTCTTACGTAGACAGGGGAGTCTGACCCTTTCTGCATTAATATTTTTCAGGTAGTGAATAAGTGGAGCGATTGCGGGTGTCGTAACAGAAGTAGACATGGGATCTCATCTTTCAGTGTTCATGCTTAGACTCTGATTAGTTAGATTTATGTTTCAGTTATGAGATGTAATTAATGACATTAATACCTTATTTAATGAATGAAATGTTCTTTAGCTCTCTCTGTTTTACCCTGTAATTTGTCAGACTATTGGACTTGTCACTTTCGCTATTTCAAAAAAAAATATCCAAAATTTTTTGTCCAATTTGTTGGGGTGTTACAACTTTGGTATCAGAGCAGGACTGAAGATATGAGATCATGGCTCTTCCGGCAACCGTAATGGCTCTGTAAGTATGTGAAATTCTTAAAACTAGAATAGTGTAGAATAAAATATATAATAGTGTATTGTACTATTACGAAATAACAACTAAGATCGTGACGATCTTTTTGCTTGTCCCAAGTAAATGGCATGGGAAAACAGGTGCAATGACCTCATGGACACTCTGCACAATCTGGTAGAGGTCGTAAACCAGCAAAAGACAGCTATGCAGCAGATGGGCAATAACCTTCATCAAGTAGCTCATGAGAAAGCAACAAATGGTGGAGGCATGTCCTACAAGAAATTTATGGACATGGACCCTCCCGCCTTCTCAGGAAAGATGGATCCGAAGGCGACAAAAAATTAGATACGGGAGATCGAACGTATCTTCCGGGTATTGGAAGTTCCTGAGAAGCGGCAGGTGGACTTTGGAACATATCATCTGAAGGAACACACAGAAAAATGGTGGAAGACTACTCAAAAAATCAAGTTCCAGAACGACTCCGTGACTTGGGCAGAGTTCATGGAGGCTTTCAATGCCACTTACTTCCTAAAGCACGAAAGGATGAAAAAGATGCAGGATTTCCTAGATCTGCAGCAGGGAGAGTTGTCTCTGGCAGAATACACCACTAAGTTCCACAACCTGGAATGGTACTATCTGAATGTATATGTTTCAGACGAGGACAGGGCAATAAAGTTTGCTCAAGGCTTAAAGACGGGTCTGAGGAACCGTTTATACACTAGGGGGGCCAACACTCTCGACGTGGCCATCCAGGTAGTAGAACTATTTTTATTAAAACCCTTTTTTTGTTTACCAGAAATAGTGTTTAAGAAAGTTGGAGGAAGTTGACCTGTTATCGGCTATCATTGGTACAGGTTGCAAACCTCTTAGATGATGACTGGAAGGAGGGGCAGAGGTTTCAAAAGAACCAAACTGGGGTACAAAAAACCGAGTTCAAGAGAAGGTTCAGAGGAAAAAAGTTTAATCAGCAGACCAAGAAACAAAGGCACAATGGAGGCACCTGACAAAGGCCAGCGCAAAACGAGAGGTGTCATAAGTGCAACTGCTTCCACCCTGGTCAGTAGTGTCCCCGAGAGGCAGGAGGGTGTCTATACTGTGGAAAGATAGGACACTACATCAAGGAGTGTTGGAAGAAGCAGGTCAATGATGCAAGGTGTGAGACTAAGGGACCGCAGCCACAGCAGCACCGAGTACCACCACCTCAGTCGCTAGCAGCTCAACAATGAGTAACGGGTCGAGTCTACGCTACCTCGGTCGATCAATTACAGAGAGGGGACTTGGTGCAAGGTACAATATTTATTTCGGCCAAGCTGCTCTAGTACTATTTGACTGTGGAGCTTCTCATTCTTTCATTTCTATATATTTTGCAAAACAACTTAGAATCCCCACAGAATCATTAAATCATGAATTAGTAGTATATAATTCCATAGGATTCAATGAGATTTGTGTGAACTACATGCCAAAAGTAGAAGCTGTTTTAGGAGAACACAATTTACCAGCCAACTTAATATCACTCGATATGACCGAATACGACGTCATATTGGGTATGGACTGACTCTTTAAACACTATGCTAGAGTTTTCTATAGAAAAGAGAAGGCGATTTTACCTCGATCGGACATGCCGAAGGTCGAATTATGACTAACAAGACCTGAAATAAAGAAAAGGGTTATCTCGACCCTCAAGGCCTAGAAATATCTTCGTCGAGGAGATATGGCTTTTTTGGTCAGTGTGATCGGAGGAGAAATGAAACAAACACCGCTTGAATACCTGAAAATCGTTTGTGACTTTGCCGACGTATTTCTAAAAGAACTTCCTAGATTACCTCCACAGCGAGAAGTAGAATTCAGAATTGAACTTCTGTCGGGTACAAAGCCAATATCGAAAGCACCTTATCGGATGACACTAGCAGAGTTGAAGGAGTTGAAGAAGTAGTTACAAGAGTTGATGGAACGTGGTTTTGTGCAACCTAGCATATCTCCTTGGGGAGCACTGGTCCTGTTCGTGAAGAAGAAAGATAGGTCTATGAGGTTGTGCATAGACTATCGAATGTAGAATCACGTGACCGTGCAGAACAAGTATCCATTACCACGTATCGAGGACCTGTTTGACCAGCTGAAAAGGGTAAAGGTCTTCTCAAAGATTGATTTAAGGTCTGGCTATCATTAACTGAGGATAAAGGATGAAGATATTCCTAAGTCCGCGTTCAGAACCAGATATGGACATTATGAGTTCGTGGTGATGTCATTTAGACTCACAAATGCCTCAGCTGCCTTTATGGACCTGATAAATCGTGTATTCAGGCCATATTTGAATACCTTTGTCATCATTTTCATCGATGACATACTAGTGTATTGCGAGAATACGGAGGAACACCGAAAATACTTGTAGATTGTTTTGGAGACCTTCTAGACATATTAGTTGTATGCCAAATTCTCGAAATATGAATTTTGGCTTAAACAAGTCATGTTCCTTGAGCATGTGATCTTGAAAGACGGAGTCTCGGTAGATCCAGCCAAGGTTGAGGCCGTGATGAATTGGGTACAACAAAAAAATGTCAGTGAGATTTGAAGCTTTCTGGGATTGGTAGGATATTACAGGCGATTCATTCAAGACTTTTCTCGAATCGCTATGCTAATGACAAAACTCCTAAGGAAGGGAGAGAAATTTGAATGGAATGAGAAGAGTGAAGGGAGTTTCCAAATCCTTAAGGCAAAACTCACAACTGCTTCAGTGCTAGCTTTGTCATATGGAAGTGGAGGATTCGTGGTATACACGGATGCTTTCGGTACTGGGTTGGGTTGTGTGCTGATGCAACATGGCAAAGTCATTGCTTATGCATCACGATAATTGAAGACTCATAAGAGAAACTATCCCACACATGATCTGGAGCTGGTGGTCGTGGTCTTCGCCTTAAAGGTTTGGAGGCACTATTTGTATGGAGAACAGTTCAAAGTTTTCACCGACCACAAAAGTTTGAAGTACCTGTTCTCACAGAAGAAGCTCAATATGTGGTAGAGGAGATGACTCGAATACATAAAGGACTATGAATTCACTATCTCTTACCATATTGGGAAAGCAAATGTGGTCGCAGATGCCCTTAGTCGCAAGGCAAGGGGAAATATGGCCAATTTGGTAAACATCGGTTGGAAGATGATTTTTGAGTTTACTGAGTGAAAGCCTTTCTCAGACGATTGAGGCATACTCAGGATGTCAAGCCTGACGACACGATCGAAACTGCGAGAGAGAATCATTGTTAAGCAAAAAAAGGACTCACAGTATGGAAAGATGGAGGCACTGGCTCTGCAAGAGGACACAATATTTCAGCGCAAGGAGGATGAAAGCATATGGTTTAAGGATCGAATATGGGTGCCAAATGATCTAGAACTAAGATAGGAATTAATGACTGGGGCACACAAGAGCAAGTACACCATTCACTCAGGCAGTACCAAGATGTTCAAGGATCTACAACACGGGTACTGGTGAAATGGAATAAAGTGCGATGTTGCAAAATACGTCATGAAGTGCTTGACATGTCAACAAATCAAGATTGAACATCAGAGGCTGGGAGGAACGATGCAATTGATAAAAATTCCTCAATAGAAATGGAAGCATATCACAATAGATTTTGTAATGGGACTGTCGCGAACCTGTAAGAATCCTGATGCTATTTGGGTAGTAGTAGACCAACTCACTAAATCGTCACACTTCCTACCAATGAGGAAGGGACAATTATTAGAAAGCCTGACTGAACTGTACATCCAGAAGATAGTACGACTACATAGAGTTCCAGTCTCAATCATCTCAGACAGAGACCCTCGATTCACTTCACGATTATGGGGGCAGTTACAGACGACATTGGGCACCAAGTTGAAGTTCAGTACTGCCTTTCACCCTCAGACCGATGGTCAATCAGAAAGAACCATACAAAGACTAGAAGACATGTTGCATGCTTGTATGTTAGACTAGAAAGGAGAATGGGATGCTCACGTGGTATAAGCGAAATTCGCCTACAACAATAGCTACCACGCAAGCATCGGTATGGCATCTTTCGAGGCATTATATAGGCGACCTTGTAGATCACTAGTACATTGGGATGAAGTTAGTGAAAGAGAGATGAAGTCACCGATCGTACTTCAGCATTATACAGAGCAGATCCAGAGGATACGAGATCGGCTTCGAGCTACTCAGAGCCGACAGAAAAGTTATGCAGATCAACAATGCAGGGAGCTTAGTTTCAAAGTGGGGGATGCAGTGTTTGTCAAGGTGTTGCCAACGAAGAGTGTCTTCAGGTTTGGCAAAAAGAGAAAGCTAAGTCCTAGATACGTTAGGCCTTTCCCAATACTAGAGCGGATCAGTGAGACCGCATACTGAGTAGAGCTACCCTCACAGCTTGCCCGAATTCATAATGTATTCCATGTATCGATGTTGAGGAAATACATATAGGATCCTTCGCATGTGATTCAGTTCGAAGACATAAGTGTGCAAGAAGACCTGACAGTGGAAGAGAGACCGATCAAGATCGTGGATCGTCGAGAGCGAGTAATGCGGAACAAGATTGTCCCGTTAGTCAAGGTGAGATAAGACATCATGGTCTAGAAGAATGCATGTGGGAAATCGAAGAAGCAATGAAAGACAAGTACACTTAATTATTTGAGTGATATGTATCACGAATTTTGAGGATGAAATTCTATTTTAGGGAGGAAGGATGTAAAACCCAAAAATTTTAAGGAATTTTCATAGAAATAAAAGTGAAATTTTGCAAAATGTTGTGACTATGTCAAATCCATTGGAATTTCACTGAATCCAGGTTGGTGTAAACACCCCAAATTTTCACTCACCTTCTTGACATCGCCCTCAATCATCATATTTCAGTTCTTCAGATGTAATAAAGGGCAAAATGGTCATTTTCCAAGATTGAACCTTGCAGAAAGTCCAAAATTTCATTCTTGAGCCTCAAAATTTCAATATTTAGGTTCAGAGACATCTTCAAATTGCAAAACTTCAAAATCCTCTTTCTGGACAAAAAGTTAGAATTTCCAAGTCTAAGCTCAGAGTGACATTTCATAGAACATGTCTTTGCATAACATTGCATCATTTCACTGCATAGCATGCCAGTTTGAGATCCAGAACTGCTGATTTTCAAAATTGTCAATCCAGATTTGATTTTTAAACTTTTCAAAATTGATTTTTTAAAACCCTGGGTTTTCAAAATTGCCAATCTTTTCCCATTTTACCCCCAGGACTTTTTAATTACAAAAGTTTTCTCAGGAAAACAATTTGGATATTGATTTTAAATATTTTGTCTCAAAAATTTTTTGCAAAAAGATTTTAAATCTTTTTACAAAAATTTTTACATTTACTTTATCCATATTTTTGCCCTAGAAAACCAATTTTTCCAAATTCTTGAAAACAAATAATATTTTATCTCGTATCTTCAAATAAATGGAGCGGGACCCGCCTTTGAACTAGCATCATACTCAGACTCTCAGGTAAGTTGTTTATTCTCAAGCGGGACCCACCCGAAGTCCATACCAATTTGCAAATTTTCTTTTTTATTTCTCAATATTATTCATTTTTAGTTAGTGGGCCCACACACATGTGGCACCCCAATTGAAAATAAAAGAGTTCCCAACACAAAATAAAGCTTTATTTTCAAAAGAATTTTAAAGATGGCTGAGGTGGCATCTCGCATTTATTATTATCATTAATTTTTTTTATTTATTATGTCACTATTCATTTTTTTAGAAACAGTTTAAAAAAAAAAAGCACCACAGCCGAACTTGCTTAAAATGCTCATTTACCTAAAACTAAGGTAAATGAACCCAAAATGGTTTTTAAAAACCTAAGATTTCGTCCATCACCAAAACGGCGAGTTTTCAAAAATTCGGTTACAAAACTTTCAAAAGATTTCAAAAAAAAAAAATGTAACGGAAGGGAAATCTGAGTTTTTTTTGAAAAGAGGGGAAAGTTTTTAAAAGGGGGGCAGGGCATTCACGAGAGGGAGGAGAAGACAGGTGAGATTTCTCTTTTGGGGTTTTGCAGGGATTTGCTCTGAAGGGTGAGGTGGCCCATCCGATCTTTCTTCAGCCCCAGCCGCAAGTCTTCCACCACCAGCATCATCCTTCTTCAGCCCCAGCCGCAGGTCTTCCACAACCACCACCAGCATCATCCTTCTTCAGCCCCAGCCGTAGGTCTTCCACCACCAACATCATCCTTCTTCAGCCCCAGCCGCAGGTCTTCCACCACCAACATCATCCTTCTTCAGCCCAAGCCGCAGGTCTTCCACCACCACCACCAGCATCATCCTTCTTCAGCCCCAGCCGCAGGTCTTCCACCACCACCACCAACATCATCCTTCTTCAGCCCAGTAGAAGACATGGTCTTCATCCTCTTCAGCCAAGCCGTCTCTGCACCTACTTCAGTTCAGCAGAGGAAAGCCAAAAGCTTTTCCCTCTCTTTCTTAAGCCCAGCAGCTTCTTTACCCATTTTCCTTCAGCCCACCTTCCTCCAGCCCAACGTTGTCATCCATTTTTAGCCCAGCCACAAGGGAATCATTGTTTTCATCCAATCCAGCCCAACCACAAGTCCAACCCAACGTTACATCCCAGCCAACGTGACCATCTTTCTTCAGCCCGGCCATTGATCATATTCAAAAAGGGGGGGAAGTCGATTGAGGTTTTCCTTTGGTTCTGATTGCTCAGACTGTTTCTGATGGTGGTTGCCATGTTCCTGAGGTGATCCCTACAGCCCTCCTGCCGCTAGAGGTACTGCATAAATCTCAGATTCTGTCTTTGTTTTCATTATGTATCATGTTTTTTATTCTTATGTATGTTTTGTTAATGCAATTCTTATTTTGTTATTCTTTTACGTTGGAACTTAGAAAATCTGTAGTTTAGGAATTTCTGCTGTCAGATGTTCTTGGAAGTTTGGTGTCTTGAGGTGTATAAATTTCTAGTCATATTCTGATTATGAAATTAGCCTTATCATAATTGAATTTGTATATGTGAAAAGGATCGGTCGATCAGGAATACTGGAAGTTCTCTGCAGTTTTTTTTTCATTTAGTTAGAATGGAGAATGTTTTTTTTTTTTTTTTTTTAAACTTGTGGGTTGGAAGTTTAACAATGTTTTCTCATTCAACGAAGTCAGGCCAGGGTACTATAGCCTGAATGACTATGGTTATCTGAATGGAAGGAGTTCCCGCAAGATCTTAGAATGTGATATAAATTTCATTTGCCAAGTACCTTGAAATGTTCTATATTCATTCAAAGTGTGGAATTTATTGGAACAACACATACTAAAAATAAATAAAGGGACAAAAACTATGGTCGTTGATTGAAGTTCTTATTTCCTAGTATTTCCCTTTAAGAACAGAAACTCAACACCATCTACCCTCTAGCCCGTTCTCATCTTACAGGTTAGCATCAGTTAAATGTTCATCATGGGTTGCTTTTAGTTGTTCATTCTATCAATCAACAAAATCTGTTGTGGGGAAAATTGCTTTATCATTCAATCTACAGGTAATTGTTCATTATTTGGGTACATTAGCACTTACAATTGGGCTTTTGATAAGACTGGTTAGCAATGCCATTGATCTCACTTTTGTCTCACATCCATCCATTTCCTGTGTTGCACAACATTACCGCCATTCTACCTCTTGTGCGTTTTCACCTACAGCAGCACATTCCCTGCACATCGTATATGTTGTGTATTTATCCATTTTCTGCTGCAGGTACCCAGTCTTGATAATTGGCCCTGTTCATGTATGGATATTTTAATATCCATTCAGGCTTTATAGACCATCTTTGGCATGCTTTTTTATTGATATACAGGGAAGCTCCATACCCATTTTCACTGAGAAATATTCTATAATTTGAGAATTACAGCTTTGTGAAATCCCCTACAGAAACTGTATATACCTGTATTTTCTGATTTTACCCATTATATGGATTTTCTATTAATATGTATATTTTCTCATTACATGTATATATATATCTATATATATGTATATCTACCTATATGTATACGTATATATGCATATATATAGGTATAGATATATGTATATATATACTTATATATATATATATATCCCTTCATGTGTACTTGTTATTACATATATTTTTCTTTTCTCTTACTTTTGTAAATATATCTTCATTATCATATATCATTCATCATAAGTTCAAGTATTTTTATATCTACATGTATATCTTTGTTGTATATAGTATATATATACCCATTTTCTTGGTTATCTTGTACTAATTCTCATTTTGCAGGAAAAGCTGGAGGATGCTGATTCTTTTTCATTATGTATTTTTATTTCATTTATTTTGACTCACGTCAGAGATGTAATAATCAAACTTGGAATAATATTTACTTTTACTGCTTAGATTAGGCTGCATCTCATATAGTTTGATTTCAGTAATATCCTGATTCTATGATGCATAAATCTCAATTTTCTAAATTCACCGTGGATGAACACGAATGGCACGTGCACCAACTCTTAGAGAGTTGATGAACTCGGTGGAGTCCATATTTACGGCCCTAGTTGGAATATGGACGAGACCCAGATCCATCATCTTTCTACTAGTCACATTGAGCCTACACTCTTAGGCTATCTTAAAAGTGCACATCATATTTCTAAATTTTCAAAATATTGTGAATTAACTCAAGTAAATTCTGAACATATTCATGGCCACATTCAGAATATGTGAAGGCTTTACTTTGGCTTAATACACATTTTCCAACAATTTTTTCAGAAATCTTTTCAAAGTGCATTCATTCATTCAAATCATCTGCATCATCTATTTTTCTCATGATTTTCTCAAGAAACTTTCACTTCATGGAATCGATTTCTCAAGAAACTATGATGATATTCGGAGTTGAATTTCTCAAATCAAAGTTTTCCCGTGATTTTCCTTAAAAAGTTATTTTCTTAAGATCCATTTTCAAAAGGAATTTTCATCTTTTTCAAAAAATCAAAATCAATTTTCAGAGATTTCAAGGACAATGTTTTCAGGATATCAATTTCCTAAGTTTTGAATTTCTTTCTCCAATGAGATTTCCTATAGATTTCCCCTTATTTTCCTAAGAAAATTATCAAAATCCAAGTTTTCCTGATAAGTGTTTTCCTTTTCAAATATTCATCTTTTCTCAAGAATTCCTTCATTTTTCCTGAGATTCTCATTTCTCCATGATTTTCCAAATCTTTATAAACTTTCTCAAAATTTTCCTGAGATTCTCATTTCTTCATGGTTTTCTAAGTCTTTATAAATTTTCTCTAGATTTTCCCGAAATTCTCATTTCTTCATGGTTTTCCAAGTCCTTATAAACTTTCTCAAGATTCTCACTTTTTCAAGATTTTCCAAATCTTTATAAACTTTCTCAAGATTTCAAACCTTCTTCGTCTGAGTTTCCTGAGAGATTGATTTCCATCTTTTCTTAAGAAATGTTTTTCAACTCAAATGTTTTCTATGCATACATCATATATTCCAATTTACATTTTCAAAAAAACTCATAGCACATGCCTGAATTCTCTGTGCATTTAGGATAGAACACTATTTCAATGATTTTACTAAGTCAAGCATAAATTTTTGTCCTTGGTTCGATTACCCCTGTTAAAGGCTGCAGGAACGGTCGAACCTCGTACCGACAGGTCGAGCCCCATCCCATGGATTTTTCCGCAATTTTCAAAACGGAGGCGAGTATTTTAAAATAATTTCCAAAATCCGGTCAAGTTTGAATAGCAAAAGCCTGTCCATCTCTCTTCCGCAAGGAAAGGAAGACGAGAAAATTTTTGCGACGATAACAGGTTTGGCGACCGTGATGGGACCTGTCCTTGTCTGACCTAAATTATAATTGACTTAGTTCAATTATCGAAATTGTGTTCACAAAATGTCAGCTTTTTACTTTTGCTATCATGCGAACCTAGGAGCCTAGATTCTGACCTAGCTGACATTGACTGCATATAGCCTAGGCATGGTTTGGTAGGACCAGATTGAGGAGATATTTTCATGCTCACATAGACTTAGGTCTAAATATAACTCTCCTCAATTTAGGATCTGAATGCAAACAATATATGCTTCTTCAAAAGTTTTCAAAATCTATCTCTCTAGGTTTAGAGCCATCTATTTCTTGCATGTGATCATTTTTAAAATCTCCATTACCTATCATTACCCGGTCTTCACGTTGCTGGGCTCTCTTCCAGAACCCTAGTTCGGGACAGAGCCTCACAACTGGGCCAATTATTTGGGTTGACACCCCCCTACCACGTACCGCGGGCCACAGTCCGAAGTATATTGGTAGGCGCTCAAGGATGTTGGAAAACCTTACCTTAGAAACGGAGTTGAAATTATATGCCACGTACCTCGAATTTCAGTTCGGGTATATCGGCATAACTGGATTGGACAAAGATGATCTGAACTTAGAGTTAGGATTAGGGTCCTACAGCTGTTTTCAAAATAATGCATCTAGAGTCAGCCTTTTAGGAAGTGTTGTATGTGCATGAATGTTTGTGCAGGATGTGATTGTTTGTATGTTACCTCTATTTCCTTACATTTTCCCAAAAATATTTTTTTAATACCCATATTTCTCATCTTTTCCTTTTATTTTTTTTCAAACCCTGGATGATTTTCAAAACATCCTATTTCTTTCAAAACTTCAGGTGGTTTTTTCATTCTACCTTTCCACTGGATCTCGAATTTCCAGCTACATTTTATATCCTGCCTGCAAATTTTTTTCTAAATTTCCCACATTTTCTTAAGTCTCATTCTGAGTCTTTCTCTGTTTTTAGTTCGATGGCATCCAGTCAAGTCGATCCTATCTTTCCCGAATGTCACATCTCCTATGAGGTGCGACAAGGTTGTCCTGAACACCAAGCCCTTAGCACCGAAACTTTCATTCCCAGTGGTACTATTCCTGGCTAAAAAGCTTTTCCCGAATGTTCCCGGACCATTTGAGCGAGTGCGGATTAGAATTGGCGTCAGCAGTCGGAAAGCAGACCATCAACGGCAACCTGATCCACTCAATGGCGGAGCGATGGAATCCTCAGACATGTACCTTCTGGTTCCCGTGGGGAGAAATGACTCTTTTAATGGATGAATTTTCAGAAATCATGGGGTTACCAGAACCAGCCGGTCAACCAGGCGATCCATTAGAACATCAATTCCTTATCAATGTCAAGGGTTTGGACCCCCGAGATTCATTAGCTCGTATGACAGACCGCTGATCCTGGCCCTTGATCCAGTTGGACGGAAATAAATATGTTGACCTGCTAGAGTTGTATCGCCAGTACAGGACCTTCGTTGAAGTCAGTTCGCTATCCAGGACAGCTAAAGAAAGGATTCAGAATGCAATGGTTTTGTGCACTGAAGGATTATCCCTCTTTCCAGATGGACAAAACTACACGGACATCAGAATAATCCAGCTTATGAGAAGATGGGGAAGTCGACAGACCAATCGCCTCTCCATAGCCATGGCAGCGCTCGCCTTCCTATATTGTGGTTTGACTCGATTCTCACTTGGAGAATCCATTTTAGTTGAAGGATGCATCTACGCACTTCAATCCTGGTTCTTCCAACATGTTCCAGCCCGAGCAAACTCTTTTAGATACCATGGACAAGAACTCCTTCCAGTGGCGCAGTACCGATCCATGATCAACAACATTCAAGAAGATGACATTGTCTGGGACTATTTTGATCGACAACTATCTCCTCCCAGATACACATACGCTTATGGCAAGAGGTTCAAATTACTGGGACCATTCTTCTGCACTTACTACCAACCAGAGAGATGTGTTCGACAGTTTTCCCAGAGGCAGCAGTACGTCGAAGCCCGACTGTTATCAGGAGCTATGGCAGAATTTGATCTCACTTCCGTACAATGGTCCGGGGCATATCATTCTGCCCGCTACGGCTGGGATTCCTTTGTCTCTCTTAAAATCTTTCCTGGTCCTAGAGTGTCTGCTGATTATCGTGAATGGTGGCAAATTGTTTGTCCTCCACCTCTTTGTCAAGATCATTAAAATCATATTTCCTCATTTCAATAAAATTCTCTCTTTTTCTATTGTGGTTTGACGACCTCGCCTAGGTAACAAGGCATATTTTCGTTGTTTGTTTCTCGTGCTAAAAGAATTGACAACACAATTGTCGTGATTCTCGCGACGACTCAGTCCCTAGCCATGGGATATCTTCTTCAAATTGTCTACCATATTTTCAATAAATATTTCTTTCAAAAGCCAATTCCTTCATAATCTAATCAGGTCTTTGCCCTGCAGAGAGCATCCACAACAACTCTAGAGCATCCGCAACATTTGATGGTTCGAACAAGGTCAGAAAGAAGAACCACATCACCTCAGCACTCCTCAGCCTCAGAAGGAGAAATAGATCATCCCGTGAATCAAGATCAACAACAAGAGGATGATGGCATAGACCCGCAAATGTATGCCATGTTCCGAAAGATGATGAATAAAATGATGAGTGAACAAGCTGGGACTAGTGCAGAAAAAAATCAATTCAGAGAAAAGTTCCACGGGCACAAGAATAAGAAGGCTCCCAAGAAGCAGGTTCAGCCAGAAGAAATCTCAGATGAATCAAAATCAACGAAAGACACTGAGGAAGAATATGAGGTGCCTCCGGCATTTCAGAAACGTGGTCAAGAACTAAGGAAGAGCCGCAAATCAAAGAATCAGGTCACAGAAGAACCTCTGTAGTCACAATTCAGGGAAATGGCCTGAGTTGTTAAGGATCTCCAAGCCCGAGACAAGGGCAAGAAAGTCTTCACCAGTGAGGACTTATATGACGGCCTCGAAGGGGATGACGATCTCGAAAACCTTCCCCGAAAATTCATCAAGTTCGATGGTTCTGGCGATCCGAAAGCCCATCTCGCCACTTTCTTCGCAGAGTGCTCAAGATTCAAGAGAGATAACAGAGCACTATTCTTGTGTTTCCCTCGCAGTTTGGAAGGAGTTGCAGCTAAATGGTATGCTGAGCATATTAATCCCATCGAGCTCAAGGAGTTCGATAAAGTGGTGAATTTATTTATTGAATGCTTCGTGTTCAACACAGAAGCGCTCCCGACATTAAGTCATCTCTGCAGTCTGAGGCAGAATGAGAATGAAAAAGCACGAGATTTCATTCACAGATGGAGGTCAGCCTGCAACAAAATGAGAGATCCCATATCTGAAAGGCATGCTTTGTCATTGATCCTCAACAACTTTTCTCAACCATTAAGAGGATTAATCTCTACTGCACCATCCAGGACCTTCATTGAATTAACTGAGCGAGCAGAATGACTCAAATTGAGCGTAGAGAATGGGGTTTATGAAGGCTTCACTTTTTTCAAGAGTAACCTCCAAGGTGAGCAGAAGAAGAAAGCTCACTTCATCTGCTCTGCCAACAACAACAACAACAATAGCCGAAATCAGTACAAAGGGCAGAAGAAAGATTACTGCTACGGCACAAACAATTCCAATAATAAAGGAGATCAGAAAATAAAGCCTGCTCCTCAATACAACAAGCCTTCTCAGCAAGACCAAGGGCCGAAATTGCGTGAAAAAGTTAAACATGAGGGATGGAGCTATGACAAAAAATTCACTCCTCTCGACCAATCACTCGAAGATGTGCTCGAGTATATGCTGTCGAAAGAAATGGTCAAGTTGCCTAGACTGGCCGATCCCCCTGTGCCTATGGGAAAATGGAAGGATCAATTCTGTAAGTTCCACAGAACAGTAGGACACAGCACTGAGAACTGTTTCATTCTCAAGAACATTGTGCAGGATCTTATTGACAAAAATTTATTGGTAGAAGGAGAAAAAGAAGAAAAAATGGACATTCTTAAGCACCCTTTTTCTTCACACACCACAGCAGTAGTGTCTGCCCAACCATTCCTGCCTCACGAACACATCAAGTCGTGTTCTGCACAAGATCTACAAGTTCAACATTAGGTGTCAGTGCTTCGACAAGCAGCTTCAGCTTCTAAAAAGATGGACCTAATCTCAGCATTCGGCAAGATGAAAATTTCTGAAGCACCTGTAAAGTCATCCCCCAAGTCAAAGGGACTTCCTGATTTTCTCAATCAAATCAACAAGCCCAAGCCAGAGAATTCAAGTCAGAAGCCTTTGACCGCTCTGTCCAATGTTTCCATTCTTGACTTGGCCAAGAGTTCCTGCAAGCATCAGCAAGTACTGAATGATCTGCTCAGAAAGATCAAGGTTAAGCCCAGTACCACTTCTGAAGACAAGGCACAAATTGTGAATTCAGCCATGACCAATGCGCCGATCACTTTCTCGGATGAGGACCTTCCAAAGCCTCATTCCTTTCACAATAACACTCTCTACATTGTCGTTCGAGTCAGGGGAATGACAGTACCCCATGTGCTAGTAGATGGAGGCAGCAGCCTCAATATATGTCCTGAAATGACCGCAAAGGCGCTAGGCATTAAGGAAGAAGAATACATTCCAGACCCTATTACCATCTATGGGTTTGACAACCATGGTCAGACGGCAAAAGGCAAGATATTCCTGGAAGTATTCATCAATTATTCGGTACATTCAGTACTTTTTCATGTGGTCAATGTACCACCCACCTACAATTTGCTGCTCGGAAGAACGTGGATTCATAATGCAAATGCAGTGCCTTCCACCTTGCATCAATGCGTAAAATGGTCTAAAGGTGGAATGATTACAACAGTGCTCGGAGAGGACCCAGAAGAAAGACTCCCACAGCCTATGATCCCTCGACCATCATTCACTACAGATATTCCTAGCATCAGAGAGAATGAAGAAATCAGTCTTAGAGAAAGTTGGGAAATACTTCAGGCAACATCAGAATTATCCCTGCACACTGTAGCTATGACCCGATGGAGAGGTCCCAAGTTTTTCAAGATTGGAGGTCCTGTCAGCTACGACACTGTCAAAGATCATCCATTGTTTCCACAATTCATGAAAGCAAGAAAGGGATTTGATTTACTTCTGAAGCATGGTTATCAACCCTTTAAAGGACTGGGCAAAAATGAAGATGGTCGTGTGTGATCATCGCAAAATTTTTCCTATTCTCTTGTGGTTTTCTCTCTCTTCCTTCTCTTTCCCTTTTCTAACCTCTATTCTCCTCCCTTTTGAAGGGAAGAAAATAAAAGAAAGAAAAGAGAAGAGAAAAGAAAGAAAGAAAGAAAGAGAGAGAAGAGGAACTATTTTGCGCGGTCTCACTTGACCTTAATTTGAAAATATTTAGAAATTTAACTCGCCTCTGTTTTGAAAATATTGCGGGAAAAATGCAGAGACGGGATTCGCTCGTCGGTACGAGGTTCGACCGTTCCTGGCGCCTTTACCAGGGGTAATCGAACCAAGAATCGAATCTGTGCCTTTTGCTATGCCTAAATATAATCTAAGAATTTATTCTAACTCTAAATGCACAATGAACCATGCTTGTGCAATGCAAGAATGTATGCTCCTTTTAAAAGATGTTTTGAAAAATTCCAAGTATTCTGAGATGAACTTGGTAAAGGAGTGAAGAAATGATTGAATCTAACTTAGAACTTGAGATAGATCATAGGAGTTCTAAGTCTTTGAAATAAATCAGGATTCGGAAGAATAAATGAGAAGGAATGACTTGAAGTTTTTAAAACGAAAGGAAATGAAGTTTCAAAGTCAGAAATGGACTTTGAACTTTGAATTTGATTTTAGGAAAGGAAATGAATACTTGGATTTAGATTTTGAAGTTTTAAATTGGAATAGATTGAGGAACTCAAATGGTATTTAAGAATAGAAATTGATTTGGGGAGTTCAGATGAGATCTGAAAATGGAATTGTATTTGACATCTAGAATTGGGAATGGAGTTGGATCTAAAGATGGATTTAAGATCTGAGATCTGAGATCCGAGATAAAATTAGGTTCTGGATCCTAAGATGGATTTGGATCAGAAATCTAATATCCAACATGTGATTGAGTTCCGGATCCTAAAATGGAACTGAATCTGAAGTCTGAGATCTAATGTAAAATTGGATTCTGGATCCTAAAGGGGATTTGGATCTAAAGTCTAAGATCCGATGTAGAGTTGGACTTTGGATCCTAGAATGGAAAATTGGATCTGAAGTCTAAGATCCAAAGTGAAATTGGTTCTGGATCCTATAAGTAAATTGGATCTGAAGTCTGAGATCCAATATGAGTGTTGAATTTTGGATCTTAAAATGGATTTGGAGTTAAATTCAGAAGAGGAATCAAGAATTTCTAAGTCTGATTTGAATTTGGGAAAAGGAATTTTAGACATTGAATTTTGAATATACAGATGAATCCCAAAGTCAATTTAAACATGGGATTTGAAGCTTGAAATGAATCAAGAATCTCAAAGTTAAATTGAACTTTGAGTTTGATTGGAGCTTTTGAAAATGAATTTGAAATTTCAAAGTAAAATTGAACTTTGAAAATGAATTTGAATTGGAAATTTTGAATATGAAATGAAATTGAAATCTCAAAGTTAAATTGGACTCTGAGATGGAAAATGAAATAGAATTGAAAAAAAGATGAATAGGATTGAGGATTGATTGAAGAAGATATTTACATCACTTGGAGTTTTAAAAAAAAGTAATTTTGAAAATATGATGCAGTTCTATCCTAAATGATGAATGAATTAAAAGAATTTTGAAATTGGATTTTAAAAAGCTATTCCATTCTTTAAATGAATTAAAATAAGATTGAAGATATAATACATCCTTGACTATGGTCATTGGATGTATTATATAATAATCTATATTTAAATTCAGGTGAAGAATGAAATACATTTGGTGCTTTTATAGGATTTAAAATGAAATTAACCCTCAATATACCCTGACTATGGCCATTGGTATATATTTTGAGTCAATTTTAAGTTAAATTCTAATAAAAGGAGAAAATATTTAAGGAAAATATGATGAATTTTGAAAATGGATCCAGTATGGATCCGGTGTTATTTCATAAAAGATAAAAATCCTAAGTTTTGTCCACACCCTGACTATGGCCATTGATGTGGATCATCAACTTAGGATTGATTTACCTCTTACGAAATGGTGCATGTGCCATTCGTGTTTCACCAATGTGAGAATTTGAAAAATAATGGTAAAGATGCATGAAAAACAAGTAATTCATGATATCTACAATGCTCATTCATTCTATCTAAAACAGGAAATATGAATTCTCATTAAATCCTAACTTATTACAACTCATAAAATTGGATATACAATTCCCAGTGATGACCTTTTCCACATATTTCCTGCAAAACATTTGATTAGTATGAAAATGGAAGAACATTGCACATATCATACGGAAGTTAATGGAAAAATTGCTCATGTGCTAAGATATTTAGAATGTGAGAAGGCAAGAGATGATGTGTATGTATATACTTACATATATATATATATATACAGGCATGCCAATATACATATATATATACATGGGTGTGCATATATATATTTACATATACACTTATATATATATATATATATATATATATATATATAGTACGTATAAAACATAGGTGGATAAAAATGATGGTGGTGTGAGCAGAGTGGTATTTGTGGGAGATACATAGTGGAGGTGCAGGAAATTCATAAATATGACATAATGGTTATGTCAGTGATTATACAAAAATGAAACTAAAACAGAGAATCAAGATGGCGTTACATATGTATGACCATGGAGGGCTATAGATATGAAGCTCATGCTGTTATAAAGGTGCAGCTGAAAAACATGGAGGGTGTTACAGCAACTGTGAGTTTACTGCAAAACTCGTATTTGAGGGATGCTGAGATGGTGGTGCTGTGCAAGCTAAATGAGGCGGGGACAGGGGAATGTGCTGGCAGTGATATAGTGAAAGATTTACTGCAAAAACTGGTGTAGGTGGTATGAAAGTGTAGTGGTAATGGGTGTTGTAGGGTGAAGGTGCTGGAAAGATAATTGTGATGGTTAGCAGGGGATGCTGGAGAGGTAGTATGCAACAGTGATAGTAATGTGAGTGGAAAGCATGAATATGATGTGTGGTAACTACTACTGCAGTTACAATGGGTGAAAGGAGGTGTAAGGCAGGGGTTGGATGGTTGTGTGATAAGTACGGCTGGTTGTGCAAGTGATGAAGGTTACTCTCAATGAGGATCGGACTGGAGAGATGATCTACAGTTATGCACAGCAGGGAATGCACTATGTGGTGTTGAAGTGATTGTATACTGAAGTGTTGTGAATCTTAGTTGAAGATGGGTATTATTTATATACAGTAAACTAAAAAAAAAATGCACACTCTGTTGTAGCTACAGCAGGTGAAGAACCCTGTGCACAAGTGAACCTTCATAATAGTGAAACAAGGAAGTGGCATGTTCCTGGTTTTTGCTCTCAACTGGGTACCATCTCCATGGCTTAACTATATATAACATGATTATCGGCACCAATAGGTCCTATTGGAACCTCCATAATGCCCATCAAATCAACAAGCTTGACCTAAAATTTCTTGATATAGCTGAATATGACTCTTGAAAGAAACTGTTTTCCTTTTTATCCAGCATACAACAACCTTGCTACGGTATCATGTCAATAATATATTACGCGAACAATTTTGTCCTGAAGGCATGTGCTTATTGTATATAGCATGATCATATGATTGCTGCAAAAATTTACTAAGAACAGGAACAATTTACAGATATATCAGAACAGTAAACATAAATCCAAAAAAAAGGGACAATAAATGTCTAAAACTAAAAAAGATCAATGCAACTAAATCTGAAAACTAAAAAAAATCAACAGTTCTAATTTCCTAGTTCAGATTTTCAGATGGAAGATCAGTTTGCTGGCAGAGAAAGAGAAAAAAAAAAATGAAACCCTGTAGTGGCTCTCTTCAAATCCTTCAATCCTGACTAAATTCATATAGTAATCTAAAATATATATATATATATATATATATATATATATATATATATATATATATATATATATATATATATAAATTGATTGCCCGTGGATCTGCAATAGTCAGTTCAGCCTCTACACCAGGTTCAATGGGGATTGATGTAATCTACTTTACAATCTCTGATGAGTTTACAAGGTCAATGACCCTTTCACAGCCCGAACTGGTCCCAAATATTAGTATCTTCACCACATGGTGACTTTCTAGTAGTCATCTGCAACACTTTTTGTAGGTATCCTTACTGGTCCTTTAACTTTAAGCCTTTTGTCATTTGCACCCCGGACAAGGTCAGCACAAACTTTTTCAAGATTCTTTACACTTTTGGAAGAGAAAATAATTCTTATTCTATGAACTTGTTCCTGTGGTTCTTCCAAACCAGGTTTTATTGGCTTCATCATGCCCAATTCCAAACTAATAGATCGGATGACAAAAACAACAAACTGTATAACATTATAAGACAAAATACAGAGGCCAATGAATATCAAAAATCCAAGAAGGGGGGGTTTATATGCACTGTAGAATATAAACTTGAAAGGTAAAATAAATAAAAAAATAGTGCATAAAATGGAGTTTGAAGCATCTAATGGAATGAAGATATGAGGATGATCTAGAGTATACAGAATGATATAACTAAAATCAAAGAAAGCAAGAATTGAGAGAATGAAACTTAGATCACAGAAAACACTAATTACATGAACTCGATGCAAATAATCCAGGTTTGATAGAGACATAATGAGATCAATCCAGATTTAAAACTCAGATGGGTATAACCTCCTGCTGATTCTTAACAGAATTTTGAAATTGACCAGGCGTGTGAAGAGGATTCATCGGCTCAAGGGTTTTTATCTATTGAAGGTAACTTATATGTGACCATATATAGAGATAACAAAGCATATATAAAACTGATTCTGTATACGATATGAACGATCAAAACAGGATTATGTAACGTGAAGTGGTGAATATAACAGGGGCCATCATTCATTCTGATGAGGTCAGGTAGGTGTTGCACAGGTGATATAACAAATTACGTTGACATAGTGAAAATAAAGCCTAGAGAATGACTAACGCTAAAAGATGCTACAGCGTGATGCAGGTAAGGATCGATCAATGAGACGCATTACTGATTTAGAAGGTGATAAAAAAAAAGTAAAGTGTCATAAAAGGACACAGAAAATACGAACAGCGATCATGAAATGCTAATTGAGATGCAAAGTATTTCATATTAACACCAGAGAACAGATGCATAAGGTGAATGAGATATAAAAAAAAAAAGGAAAAGAATAATACCCAATCGGATACTCTTTAAGCATGGAAGTAAATGTAAAAAAAAAAAACGGGAAAAACATGAGATGGTGTTGGATCGATTCCCTTCCGTTGCTGTGGCACGGGAGTGTATTGAAGTTGCTATAAGCAAATCAACCCAATCCATGGTGCGCTAATAGGGGCTTCAAATATAAAAAAAAAATCGGAAATTACAGAGGGGAAGCAGAAGCACTTACTTGTTTGGCTTGAGAGACAAAGAGCTTCCTCCGATTGATCGGGAGAGAAGATCAGAGGAATCCAGAGGAAGAAAAAAAAAACAAAAAAAAGAAGAGAATAAGAAGAGGGAATGGAGAAGATCAGTATGAAGGGGTAGAAGACCACCTTGCTGAAGAAGGGAAATGGGGAGGTGAAGAAGCGGTCAAAAGGGGAAGAAGGAAAGAAGGTTCATGCCGTGGAGAGGTAGGAGACGGATGTGGGGTTTTTCTCGACGTTCCCCTCTTAAGGAGGGGGTTCGAAGGTTCGGGAGGGAAGGTAGTTGAAGATGAAGGGCGATGGAAGGAGGCTTGGCGATGAAGGGCTGAAGATGAGAAGGCCGTTCTGCGAGAGGGGAGAGCGCCATGGAGAGGGAAGGAGAGCGGCGGCTGAGGGAGGAGAAGGGCGAGAGTTAGGGTTTTTAAAACCCTAACTTGACTCTTAACATCGAAAATAAGCTTTTTCCAAAAAAGGGCTTCTTTAAAAAGTCTTTTTTTTTTTTTCTAAAATGGGTTTTCAAAAACCAATCTTTTTGCAATTTCCTTCATTTATTTCTGAAATTTTTCGTTCTTTTCTCAATATTTTTATTATTTTTTTTGTATTTTCGGAATGAAAATCTAAGATTTTACGAGAAAACAAAGATTAGACACTAATTTTTTGTATTTTTCTGAGAAATATTTACAAGAGTATTTTTCTGAGAATTTCCGACCATTTCGGGGAAATTTCTTTAGAAGAATGGGTTTGGACCCAGGTTTTGAGAAAATGTTTGAGTTTTGACACTCGAATCGAGAAATACAATGTGATGGATCCAAACGGATGTCGAATGGACTGTTCGAGCTATTTAAAAACTATTTTTGGTATTTTCTATAATTTTAATTTAAAATTTGGATGATGAGACTCAGATTTGGATCTGGACAATGGATCCAGATCCGAAATCAATTTAAACATATAGAATGAATTTAATTTCAGTAAAACTTGAGAAATGAATTGCAATTTAGATTTAAAAATGACTCATTTTGCTCAAAAATGAATTTAGGGGCAATAAGGTAATATTTAAAAGATTTTGAAAATTTTGGGGTGTTCACATCGTGTCGAGCCAATGATCCAAAAGCATCGGCCCCATAGGGCAGGACTAGGGTTTTCCGGTGGGAGCTCAACAAAGAAGACTATTTTTGTTAAAGGGGCACATTGAGAATCGTTGTTGCATTTCCTTTCTATTCCTTTCAAAATAAATGTCTCAATGTCTTTTATCAAGTCAAATCAATAAAATGTCAAGTTTCTTTGTCTATCTGGATGCCATCTGTCTCTTTTATCTCTATATCCTCATTTTATAACTCAATGTCATTCTATGCATAATTCTTTTTAATGATGGTTTGTCGTATGATGGACGATTTTCCTAAATCCAATTTCTTATCCAAAATTTCAGAAATGTCTTCCCGAGCAATCAAGAAACTCGTTATCAATCCAAAGGCTTTCCAGAAGTTGGCAGCAATTCATCGAGTCAAAGCAAGCACAGAAGATAGCAAGATTGCAAAGCAGTCAGGTGATTATGCAGAAACTGATTAGTCTCTTCAGGAATTACCAGAATTCGCCTCAGTTCAGAAGCAAGATGAACCATCTGCTCTAGTACAAGATCCGACTGAAGATGTCAATATCGGTTCAGAGGACAATCCCAAGATTCTCAAGATCGGTACCAGTCTGAGTCCGGAAGAGAAAGAAAGGCTTACAAATTTTCTCAAGCAACATGACGAAGTGTTCGCATGGACATATGAAGATATGCCAGGCTTAGATCCCAAATTGGTCGAACACCGACTCGTTTTGAAGCCAGATGTAAAGCCAGTTAAGCAAAAGCTAAGAAAAATGGATCCTAGAATAGAACAACAAGTCAAAGAAGGACTTGAAGATCTGCTCAAAGCAGGATTTATCCGACCTATTGACTACCCAGATTGGTTAGCTAATATCGTTGTTGTCCCAAAGAAAAGTGGCAAAGTCAGGATTTGCATAGACTTCAGAGACCTCAACAAGGCAACTCTGAAGGATGACTATCCACTGCCAAGCATTGATCTTCTGATTGACAGCACAATAGGACATGCCATGTTCTCCTTCATGGATGGATATTCCGGCTACAACCAGATTAAGTTGGTCGCCTGCGATCAGTCAAAAACTTCCTTCACTACGCCTTGGGGTACTTTCTGCTATACAGTTATGCCTTTTGGGCTCAAGAATGCTGGAGCAACATATCAACGGGCAATGGCCGTTATCTTTCACGATCAGATGCTCAAAATCATGGATGCGTATGTTGACGATATCCTCATGAAATCTAAAGAGGAAGGAGATCACCTCGAAGCTCTTGACCAAGTGTTTAAGTGACTCATTCTTTACAAGTTAAGGCTTAACCCGCAAAAATGTGTCTTTGGAGTCGAATCAGGCAAACTGTTGGGTTTTCTGGTCAGCAAAAAGGGAATTGAAGTTGACCAAGCCAAAGCAAAGGCTATCATTGATATGCCACCCCCGAAAAATCTCAAAGAGTTGCGTAGCCTTCAGGGACGCATGCAATCAATTTGGCGGTTTATTTCCAACTTGGCGATGAGATGTGAGCCCTTCAACCACTTACTCAGAAAAGGAGTAAGGTTCGAATGGGGACCAGAGTGTCAGCAATCGTTCGATCGAATCAAGAAGTATCTTCTCAATCCTCCAATCCTGAAACCGCCAGAATTGGGAAAGCCTCTTTTGTTATACATCTCAGTCAATCAAGTCGCATGTGGCGGATTCTTAGCCCAATACAAAGAAGGCAGCCTGATAGAGCACGCCATTTATTATGTGAGTAAGACTTTCATAGACTATGAAAAGAAATACTCTCACATAGAGAAGACATGCCTAGCTCTGGTATGGATGTGTCAGAAGCTAAGACACTACCTGCTGGCATCTGAAGTCAAAATTTTGTCTAAACTCAATCCTTTCAAGTACATCTTAGAGCAACCTTTTCTCAGAGGACGAGTCGCAAAATGGCAAGTCTTATTGATGCAGTATGACTTAGAATATGTCTCGCAGCAATCAATCAAAGGCCAAGCAATTGCAGATCAATTGGCGGATTTTCCTCTGGCAGAAGAAGTGAAATCCGAAGATGACTTCCCTGATGAGCAAATTTGCAATATCCAACAATCTCCAGTCTGGAATTTATTTTTCGATGGTTCTAAGAATATGGCTGGAATAGGCATTGGAATCTTATTAGTCACTCTTGAGAAGGAGATGATTCCATTTTCTCTCAAGTTAGATTTTCAATGCACCCACAACATGGCCGAGTATGAAGCCCTAATTCAAGGTCTAAAGATTCTACTAGACTTCAATGTCAAGAGAGTGCATGTTTATGGCGATTCTCTACTCGTTGTCAATCAAGTTCGAGCTGAATGACAGGTCAAAGATCAGAAGCTATTCCCCTATCCGAAAATTGTTGCAGCTCTTGCCAGCAAGTTTGAAGAATTTCAGCTTTTCCATATCAAGAGAGATTTTAATCAAGTGGCCGATAGTCTAGCCAGTTTAGGCTCCATTATGGCATTCAGAAATGGAGAATCTTGTCGCTCTTTTGAAATTGGTAGACTTGACCAACCTGCTTTCCTTCCAGCGGAACAAGTAAACCAGGCTGAGCAAAGGAAGAAGCCTTGGTATTACAACATCAAAACTTTCATAGAAACCAGTGAATTTCCTCTAGAACTCTCAAAGAAAGAGCAGCGAGCAATCCAGCGTATGTCTACTCGATACTTCATTTTGGCCAATGTTCTCTATCGTCGAGGATTCAGTTCAGAGTATTCCAGATGTTTAGATGAAGAAGAAGCCAAAGAAGTCATGCGAGAAGCACACGAAGGCATTTGTGGTGGCCACGTCGGCTACCAAACCCTTGTCAAGCAAATCATCAGAGCAGGTTACTACTGGAAGACTATGCAACAAGATTGTTATCATTATGTGAAGAAGTGTGTGCAATGCCAAATACATGCACCTTCTATTCATGCTCCCGCAACATATCTGCAATTTATTGTCTCTCCATGGCCGTTCTCTATGTGGGCCTTCGATGTGGTAGGTCCCATCACTCCTTCAGCTTCAAATGGCCATAAATACTTCCTTGCCGCAACAGAATATTTCACCAAGTGGGTAGATGCTATCACTCTTCGACAGTAGAAAGCCGACACGTGGTCTCTTTTATTCACAAGAGCATCCTTTGCCGTTTCGGCATCCCGCATGACATTGTATCAGATAATGGCAGTCATTTCAAGAATGAAAGAATGAAGACATTCTGCTCAAAGTTCAAGATTTATCATCATTTCTCTGCCCCATATTATCCTCAAGGGAATGGTCAGGCAGAGGCCACCAACAAGATCTTAATTTGTATCTTAGAGCGAACTGTGGAAACAGGTCATGATTGGCATGAGAAGATCCACGATGCACTATGGGCCTATCGGACCACTATTCGCACTCCAACGAATGCTACTCCATGAGAACTGGTCTATGGAACAGAAGTAGTATTGCCGCTACATGTTCAGAAGCCCGCTTTGAAATTTGCGTCACTCCTGCAATTACCTCTTGATCAATACCAGCAGCAGCGACTGGTACAACTAGACTTACTCGACGAGAGAAGGCTAAAAGCAGCAGAACATGCTCAATCCTATCGCCAGAGAGTAGCCAGGCAATACGCAAAGTCGGTCATCGAAAGAAGATTCAAAGTCAATGAGTTAGTGCTTCGATCCACAGCTTATCTCAAGCATCATACCGGTGGGAAATAGTCGCCAAATTGTGAAGGCCCATATGTCGTCAAAGAAGCATTACCCTGCAATTCATATCGGCTCATCAACGCCGATGGGGTGGAATTACCAGATCCCATTAATGCTCGACACTTGAAAAAGTTCTATACTTGAAGCCTTTATTCTTTCTTTGTAATCTTCTTATTTTCTTTAAAATAATGATCAAACTTTCTTTTCCAGTTACACTGGGGCATTTTTAAAATTTTGTTCTGTATGCAGGCAGGATAAGCAAATCTCTCATTTTACACACTTGTGCATGCATGTGCATCAATTCATATTCATTTGCATTTCAACTGCATTAACAACAATCCGGTCAGTATTGGGATTTCAACAAACAAGTACCATCACAATTCCTAAATGATTCAAAATTGAAAGGTAATCACCAGTACTGAACCAAAACCCAGTGCTCGAACTGGTATTATTTCAAAATCCAGTGTTCAAACTGGCACATTTTCAAAATCCCAACTTTTCAAAAAAACGAGTTTCGACTCGGGTTTTTATTTTAAATCATTTTCTTCTATTGATCCGGGTTTCGACTCGAGATCTCTTCATTCGAGCTCTGATTTGAGCTCTTCATTTTCCTTTGTTGATCCGAGTTCCGACTCATGATCTTATTATCTTATTCGAGCTTAGATTCGAGCTCTTCATTTTCTCTGTTGATCCGAGTTCCGACTCGAGATCTCTTTATCTTATCCAAGCTTTAATTCAAGCTCTTCATTTTCTTTTATTTGATCCGAGTTCCGACTCGTGATCTCATTATCTTATTCGAGCTCAGATTCGAGCTCTTCATTTCTTTTTTGTTGATCCGAGTTCCGACTCATGATTTTAATTACCTTACTCGAGCCTTGACTTGAGCTCTTCATTTTCTTCTGTTGATCCAGGTTCCGACTCAAACTCATTATTCTCCTTTGTTAATTCCAGTCATTTCAATCATCAGGGTCTGTCGATTGCTCAAATTTGATATTTTGCCCTCCAAATTCCAATTTAAATCTTCAAATCAGGCAATTCTTCAACTTTGACCTCCGGGTCACCCAATTCCCAATTCTCAATTTTGATTACCAATTTCCAATTTTCGACCTTCGAGTCACTCAATTTCCAAATTTCAGCCTTCGAGTCACTCAATTCTCAATTTCGACCGTTAGGTCATCCAATTTCGACCTTCGGGTCATTCAATTTCCAGCAACCAATTTTTCAATTTTCAATTTCGACCTTTGGGTCAATCAATCTCAATATCCAATTTCAATCATTTTCGCTTGCGAGAGACCCTTTTTAGGGAGAGTTCGAGGGAACTTGTTCTTTTCGCATGCTATCCAATTCGTTCACTTAGCCTCCTTTTCAGGGAGAGTTTGAAGGAACTCGCGTCTTCGTGAACCGTTTGCAAAACAATTTCCAATTTCACACAAGGAACCCTTTTAAAGGGGGAGGCTTGACGGAGACTCGCTTTTCTTGTGACCCCCTAATTTCATACTAGGCCATTTTCGTCATGAAAGACCCTCTTTGCAGGGAGAGTGTGATGGACTCGTTCCTTTCATGACCCAATTTTCAGACCTTACTATTATCGGCCCCTTTCCATAAGAGAAACCTAATATTAGGGAGCTTTGACGAAAGCTTAAGTTCTCTTCGAAAGTTCATTTTGCAAACACCTCCTCTTCAGGGAAAAGAGGAGTATTTCTCATTTCCCATTCAGGTAAGGGCCAAGCCTGAGTCTCTCTTTTTGGGGAGAAAGAGAGGAGAATTTTCGTCACAGATGTATTGAGTCAGACCTCAAATGCTCACTTTTACCAAAGATTTCAAGAAAATTTTGTCGATTTGTCAATCAATTATTTGTTGATTTTAAAAACTTTATTATACAAATAGTTACCTCAGTCTACCTTCAGCATTACTCCCAAGAGAGTGAAGCTTTTGCGAGAAGAGATTCAAACTTCAAATTCTTTCTATTGGCCAACCAAAAGGATGAAGGATAAATCCTCGATATGGCCAGAAAAGAAGATTCAATGTTATTGAAAAGCCATAGATGATTGATATTGATCACAGTCAATGGTACATCTTTAAAGATTATTCTTGTAAAGACGAGGCAGTGAAAATATCCTGAGCGCTAGAAAAGAGAGCATTCACCCAAGTCCTGTCTCCTCCAAATCACCTAAGCTGCAATTAAATATCTGCAAAAGGGATCTCTCACATGTCGTCAAGATGAAGGTGAATTAGGCGAATAGACCCCCGGGGCCAAAGAAGATTCGAAACATCTCCAAGATGACGGAGTTTGTGACGGATCCTTCCAGGGAAAGTCCAAAGCACTGTCGAGATGAAGGCAGATGCGATGAACCTCTCAACAATCTCCAAAAGATATTTAATTTCAGCTATCATCCAAAGATCTCCCACACCATGAGCCAATATCATCAAAGAAGGATCGTAACATCTCCAAGTTGAAGGAGTTTGTGACGTACCCTTCCCAAAAGAGAGCAAGAGAGGAAAAAGAGAAAGAGAAAAAATCAGAACATCTCCGAAATGAAGGAGACTGTAGCAAAAACACCAGAGAGCCAAAAGAGTGTAGAAAGATTATCATGAGAGAAGCCCTCAGGATATCAAACTGTCAAATCTATCAAGAATCCTCTTTAAATTTGTGAAATTCTATCATCAATATTCTTTCATCAACTGCTTTCATAATATCAAATTCTCTCTCTTGTTCATATCAAAGAAATTGATAACCTCCGGGAAGAAGGTCAATCGCAAGTAATTTGGATTCCCAATCTCGATTCTACGAAGTGAACCTTGTTTGGAGGTAATGCTTCAGGTAGAAAAGAAAGAATATCTTTGCAACAATGTGCAACATTTTCAAATACTTTGAATCAACAACAAAATTCTCAACATTTTGACAATATTTTCTAGCTATCCTGACGTGAAGTGAGAGCTTGATGTTCGTTTTCGACACATCCTGACACCAATTTTAAATCCCTCTTAAGGACTTGATTCATTCCCTTCTTTGAGAGCGTGAGCTCTCAGATCCACACACTTCCCTGTGTCCCCACTGTCCCACCATAGACAGTCCCATTTCGGTTCGAGGTCAAGCCACCAATCATTTTCTCGCAAAAGGCAATTTCAAAAGCTATTTAGTCTTAGCAATGAGATGCCCAAAATCAACCCTTTTTCAAGCTTTAGGGACCCCATTTTCCTTCTTTTTGCAAAATCCCTGTCGGATTCATTATGCAAAATCCGAAGGTTACATCATACCAACTCATGTTCCGCCCGATCAGAATAAGGGTACAAACCTGAGCCTCCTTTGATGAGGTTTTCCATTTTCCGCCCGATCAGGTTAAGGGTATAAACCTGGGTCTCATTTTTATGAGATATTTTATTCCCTAATCAGGTCAAGGATTCAAACCTGAGTTTTATTCCATACGAAGCATTTTCTGTCCCATCCAGGTTAAGGGCAAGAACCTGTGATCATCGCAAAATTTTTCCTCTCGTGATATTCTCTCTCTTCCTTCTCTTTTCCTTTCCAACCTCTTATTTTCCTCCTTTTTGAAGGGAGAAAGATAAAAGACAGAAAGAAAAGAGAGGAGAGAAAAAAAAGAGAAAAGAAGGAGAGGAACTCTTTTGCGGGTCTCACTTGACTTTAATTTTGAAAACATTTTGAAATAACTCGCCTCCGTTTTTGAAATATTTGCGGGAAAACTGGGAGACGGGATCCGCTCGTCGGTACGAGGTTCGACCGTTCCTGGCGCCTTTACCAGGGGTAATCGAACCAAGGGTCAAATTAATGCCTTTTGCTTTTGCTAAGAAATTATCTAAGAATTTATCCTAAGTCTAAATGCACAATGAATCATGCCTGTGCAATATGCAAAATGTATGCTCTTTTTGAAAAATATTTTGAAGAATTTCCAAGTGTTTCTGAGATGAATCTGATAAAGTGAAGAAATGATTTCCAACTTAGAACTTAAGATTGAAGTTCTAAGTTTTTAGAAAAATCAAGAGCTTGGAAATATGAATCCGGATTTGGAAAAATGATTTTTGAAGTTTTGAGATAAAAAGAGAAGAAAATTTTCAAAGTCACAAATGGACTTTGAATTTAGAAGTTTGAACTTGGATGAATATTTGGAATGGAATTGAATTCCAATTTTGAAGTTTTGAATTTAGAAGGAAATGTGGGAAATCTAAAGGAATTGAGAAATGGGATTTGCAAAAGTTTGGAATTTCAAGATGAAATCCAAATCCAAGTTCTGGATTCTGAATAGAGCTTTGAGTTGATTTTTTTGGATTTAGGATCCGAAATAGGAACTTGGTTTGAATGAAATGGAATTGGCTTTAAAAATTGGAATTAAAGTGGAATTTTGGATTTGGAATTTTGAAGGGAATTGGATTCAAGACTTGGAATCCAAGATGGTATTTGGATCTGAAATCTGAGATCCAAGACAGGGTTGGACTCTGGATCCTAAATGGAATTGGATCTGAAGTCTGAGATCCAAAGTAGAACTGGATTTTGGATTCTAGAATGGATTTGGATCTGAAGTCTGAGATCCAAAGTAGAGTTGGATTCTGGATCCTAAGAATTGGAATTTGGATCTGAATCTGAGATCCAAAGGTAGAATGAGGATCTGGATCCTAAATGGATTTTAGATCTGTAATTGGAGATCCAAAATGCAATGAGGATCTGGATCCTAAATGGAATTTGGATCTGTAATTGGAGATCCAAAGTGAAATGGAGTTTATACTTGGAGATCTGGATCCAAGTTGAGACTAGGATTGGACTTTGGATTTGGGTTTTGAGGAGTCCAAAATAGGACTTTTGAAGATGGATCTGGGTTTTGGGAACCCAGATTGAATTTAAAATTTAAGAAGAGTCAAGATTTTAAAAATCAATCTCAAACTTGAAGATAAGAATCTAAACTTGATTTTTGAATTTGAAGACGAGTCAGAAACTTCAAAGTTAAATAGAACTTTGGAATTGAATTTTGAATTGAGTTGGAAATTTGAAGTTTGAATATAAAATGATTTTGGAATTTCAAAGTCAAATTGGACTTTGAAATTGAATTTTTGAATATTGAAATGAGATAGAATTGGATTTGAATAAGATTTGATCTGAGAAATGAAGAAGGAGAATCACTTAGAATTTTTGAAGAAGGGAATTTCGAAAATATGATGCAATTCTATCCTAAATGATGGGATGAATTTGAATAAGTTTGAAATTGGATTTTGAAAAGCTATTTCATTCTTTAAGTGAATTAAGAATGGGGTTAAAGATATAATATATCCCTCACTATGGTCATTGGATATATTATATAATAACCATATTTAAATTCAAGTAAAGAATAAAATACATTTTTTTGTGCTTTTATAGAATTTAAAATGAAATTAACCCTCAATATACCATGACTATGGCCATTGGTATATATTTTGAGTTAATCCTAAGTTTAAATTCTGATAAAAGAAAGAAAATATTTTGAGGAAATATGATGAATTTTGAAAGTGGATCCAGTGTGGATCCAGTGTTATTTTATAAAAGATAAAAACACTAAGTCTTGTTTACATCCCGACTATGGCCGTTGAGGTAAATCTTCAACTTAGTATTAAATTACCTCTTATGAAATGGTGCACGTGCCATTCGTGTTGCCATTTGTGAGAATTTGAGAAATAAAGGCAAAAATGCATGAAAAACAAGCAATTCATGATTTTACAATGCTCATTCATTCTACCTAGAGCAGGAAATGTAAATTCTCATTCCAATCTAGCTATTACAATATATAAAATCAAATTTACAATCCCAAGTAATAATATCTTTTCCATATTTCCTGCAAAACAAGAGTTAGCCCAAACAAGAGATAATATATCACAAGAGATGTCACAATGGGAATTTAAGACAGCATGATATACATATTTAAACAACATGCATATACATGTTATTTAGTATAATACAGTCACACCCATTGAACTGATGTCTAAGAGAAAGGTGATATACAGCAAGTGGTTTTGTAAGGAAAATGCAAGTGGCTATGTTATATTGCATGATATGGGCTATTTATACCTAAGTGGGGGTTATGAATGCCTCAAATGCATAAGTGGTTAGGTGAAGTACTTATACAAATGCCACCATTAGAATAGGGATAGGCTGTATGAAAGATGAAGTGAGTGTGGCTGCTGCACTGCTGTGAATATTTAAAAGGATGAGACACAACAGTGCATTGGCACTGCTGTGAGTATGGGAAAGGCTACATCAGTAGCTGGTGCAAGCTGGATGGTAAAGGGGATGAAGACATAGGACAACTAAATATGCAGCCCCAGCACTTTATCATTAGGGACTAAGATTCCAGCTCTGCCACTGGATGCTACAGCAGGAGTTAGAACTCCAAAAGCATATTAGACATAGTAGCCTCCGCATTAATCAGGTAGTTGTGCTCCTCTTTGTGATAAAATGACTACCAGCTTTGTGATGCTGATGGATCTTCCAAGGTGACATATAATATACAAGCATCATGTGCTAATATGCAGTGAAGTGTTATACATCAAAATAGGGCTTGACAGAGATTCATGAGGACATCTATACACTAAAAGGAGGCATTGAAAAATGGATTCAGTCCAGCCCCGATTTTGTTCTGAGCCAAACTTTTGATAACCCTCTTTTCCTATCAACATCGTGCCACTCTAATATTGACAGATTGTTTCAAAACTACTGTTACGAATTTCCTGCAAAAAGCACCATGTAAGTGACAGCAGACAGCGAAAATGTGGTATATCTACAGTACTAAGGGATCATGAAGAGAAGGTGGTGCTGTTGTGAAAGCAGTAACCCACATACTGATGTTACAAGAAAACATGATAAACACAGTTAAAAGACAGCCAATGCTACAAACAAAAAAAAAAATGTTATAGGTTGGAACCAATACCATGATGTCATGACTGTTTGTGAGATATTTGTGATGTGGTATTGTGCATCTACTGTGCATAGTGGGTGCTGGAGCATATGTAACAATGAAGGGCTGAAATATGATGGACATATTGTAGGAAATAGGTAAGAGTGCAGGAAATGGTTGAATGTGAAAATAGTGCATTGGTGGGAAGACGTGGCAAGTGTGTGATGTAAAAAAAAAAGGAGTGATGCTGTGACAAATGAGAGATGAGTGCAGGTTTTTGCAAGATGATGGGGTGTCCAATGGTTAGCAAGTATGGATGTGTTTCTAATAACCAAATGCTGAGATATTTAGTGACTGGCAAACACAAATACATTGCTTAATAGGTAACTAGAAATATCTCATGGGACTGATACATAATGGGTGATAGTATGATGGTTGCAGTGAACATAAAGGGGTTTTAACAACTTTTGTAGGCCCTGATTTCCCTCAGGTTCTTCAGAGAACCCAGATTGACCAGCCCATCCAAATATGCAGAACTTGGGTTACTATTCGCGATGGCTAAAGCTTTCAGCTCTTCCATTTTCTCTCACCGAATACCAACCCTTTTACTTCCCAACAGCATGCTACAGGTAAAGCATCAGTCTCTAGACTCGCAAAAAGACATATCCTCTGGAACTATATGTGGAGAAGGATTCAAGAAGGGTGAGATCTATATACATTTCCAGGTTACTTTGATCCAGATAAATATCATTAGTTGATATTCTGTTATTAGAAGCCGACTTTACAAATTCACTAGAGGGGTACCTGGATGGTAAAGACCCTCTCGTAGCACAAGGCAAAGGGCTGTGCTGAGAATTTAGCTTGGATTATAAAGGCATCAACAAAGGACTTTGTAGTGTATGCCTAATGATAATAGTTTCATCACAACGAGAGTAATCTACCATAGGAAGACCCATATGCTTAGAGTTTCTCAAGATAAAACCCCACATCTGCAATTTTAACAACACATGAAAGAGGGGCGACCTTTTGTTTTGAGCATGCCTCTTTTGCAGGGGAAGAGGACGCAGCTGATGGATAGATATAGGTGTCTAATGGTATGTTATCTGGATACTAACATCATAAGTAAATAAAAGAAAAGTAATAAGGAAATCAAAAAGAAAAACAAAAAATGGGTAATATATAACAGAGACATGAAAGTACTGATGTTCACAAAATGATACTAGTGAAAGACCTGTAATGAGTTGCAACTGATCTAAATGGAGTAAATGTAATGCCATTAGAGGGACGGTCAAATGTAAACTAAAAACAGGAAATTAAGTATGGAAAATGATTCACGTCATACAGGATGAAATAAATTGCAGAGACCAAGAAATCCAAAATAAGCTATGAAAAGAGGAAGTGTAGGGATTCAAACTTAATCTCAGAAAATACAGAGGATATAGCCTTCATTAAGGGTTCATTTCACCATCAAATGCTGCAATTTTGACATTGTACGCATGGTATTTCATTATTCTCACAACCAAACAATGTTGTTGACGTGAATGTCTTGAGTCCAAACAAATGAATGATAGCTTGACATCATCTACAGCATGATCTGATTAACAAGATCACTAGAGAAACCTACTCCTGAAATGATAAATCAAGGAATTTCACTAGGTGTCTACAACATGTTTTTGCACTTTCTTAACAGTTGGATTTGGGAATGGCCCTTGGAAAGTTGATTGGCCCAGATGACTCAGCTACCTTGAATGGCTTAAGAGACAACACTGAATTGGGTTATGTCCATATCAGAGGCTACACGCATCTTCCACATCTGAATATGAATGCATCAAATTCTTTTTTTTTTATTTTGGCAAGAAAATGCCTTATGATACTTCCCAATGTTTCTTTATTTTAGGCAAATCTAAAGGAAACATGTCACGACATTCCAAATGCAAAAACATTGAGGTTTCATACAAAGCCAACATTATTTTGCCAGATGCAAATGTAACCATTGAGATGCAGAGTATAGACTGGGTGTAAAAAAAAAAGAAAAGAAAAAAAAACGGAAAGAGAAAGAAGGAATCAAAAAGATTAACTAAGATCGGCAGATTGAATCTGAAATAATATGAGCCAGAGTCTACTCTTACCCAAATCAGAGAGATCCTATAAGTTGCAGAATTGAAAAATGAGTGTTGGGATGAGCAAATCCCGTTGCTATTGCACGAGATGGCTTGAGATTGCTATTAAGCAATCCAATACCACCCGTAGTGCGTTAATGAGAATAATAAAAAAAAATGTAAAAGGAGGAAAAAAATGGAGAAAAACCAGAGAAACGAGATAAAGAAGAGAGAAAGGGATGACCACTAACCGTGAATCAAACGTGGTATTGCTGGTTCCGGAACTGCTGCACTTCCTTTGGTCGATTGAAGAAGAAGTGGGATGAGATTGGGAAGATGTGCTAACGATCGATCGTGAAATGTCCCAGAAGAAAAGTGGATGATCGCAGAGAGAAAAAAAAAAAGATGCCGGAGGGAAGTGAATGTGATGGGTGTAGCTTAAAGAAGCTAGATGATGGATTTTTGCAGAGAAAGCTCGGTGACGAAGATGCAGATAATGGATGCCTCCCTCATGGGTGAAGACCTCTTCTTAAAGAAGGGGTGGAAGGTTCTAGTGAAGAATTCGTTGAAAATGGAAGGTGAAGATCAAAGGATTCTGTTTGAGATCTGCGATGGAGAGGGGAAGGAAGAAGCGCGGGAGCGGGTTGTTGGAATTTTGTGATATTTCCTAAAAGAGGCTCCCTTTAAAAAGAAGTTTTTATAAAATAGTTCAGAGTTGAGGTTTTCAGCAAGAAGTTTCTAAAAACCTTGAGAATCATTTGCTTTTCTTGTAATTTTTCCAATTTTTTTGTTTTTTTTTTATGTTATTTTTTAATTTTTTTGTATTTTTAGAATAATCCTAAAGCTTTACGAGAAGTTAAAGATTTAAAACTAATTTTTGTGTTTTTGTAAAAATATTTACAAAAGGAAATTTTTCTGAGAATTTTAAAGCTATTTTGAGAAAATTTCTTCAGAAATGGGTTTAGATCCGGTTTTTGAGGAAATATGGATTCAAAGTTCTGGATTCGGATCCGAAATTAACCTTAAATATACCAATATGGAATATAGTTCAGACAATCTGAAGAATGAGCTTTGAAACTGCTTTGATTTTCTCAGAAAATGGGGTTAGGGGCAAAAGAGTCATTTTTACAAAACTTTGAAAAATTTGGGGTGTTCACAGATGCCCCTCTTTGCTAATAAGCCGGTTGAAAGCCGAGCTTAGTGGCAAAGACAACACTCCAAATTTTGAAAAATGCCCCAGTCAGCGAATCTGAACTGGGTGTGGAAGAATTATTTTGGAAATATGGCTCTTCAGGCTTAGAACCTTATCCTGAATGGTTTTTGGGGGGATGAAATCCTCGAAGATGATGTGATCAAATGATAGAAATGAGGAGATCGTGATGGGACTTTGGGTGGAATCCCGAAATGGTGGGAAATGAGCAATTTTGATCAGGTCTCATGGATGAGACAAGATACTCTCTTTGGAATGATTCAGGTTTAGCCCTTAACCTGGATGGGACGAAGATATATCAAGATGAATTTGAATTGAGGAAAGGGATATACGGGGACCTTGATGGGACATTTTGGGAAATGCCTTGTGAAATGAAGCCCGAGTACGATCCTTTCTTTGGATGAATGTATGAAGTATGGGTTCCTTGATGGGAGGAGCCATGATGGGACTGGAAGAAAACATCTTGTTAAAAACGAGGAATCTCATTGGAATGTGACTCAGGTTTAACCCAAACCTGTAAGGAAGATACCTCACGAAGCGGGGTTCCGGGTTAATCTCTTAACCTGGATAGGAAATCTACCATACGGGTTTCTCAAAAATTGGAGAAAGCACGATGGGACCTTCGGAATTTGGACGAACAAATCCGATAGGGATTTTTTTGCGAAATGAGGAAATATAGGGTCCCTAAAGCTTTGAAAAGGGGAAGAAATGGTGTGTCTCATTGCTGAGACTGAAATAGCTTTTGAAATTAAATGATCTTTTGCAAATGGTTCAGGTTTGACCCTTATCCTGAGTGGGGGAAATCTACCATACAGGTTTCTCAAAATGGAGAAAGCACGATGGGACCTTCGGAATTTGGACAAACAAATCCGAGAGGGGTTTTTGCGAAAGGAGGAAATATAGGGTCCCTAAAGCTTTAAAAAGGGGAAGAAATGGTGCATCTCATTGCTGAGACTGAAATAATTTTTGAAATTAAGAGTCTTTCGCAAAATGGTTCAGGTTTAACCCTTATCCTGAGTGGGTCATCCACACGGAATTCGTTAAATGAGAAAACCGTGATGGGACAGGAAGAGATACTTCTTCTGAGGTAATTCTTTTTGGAAAATATAAACAACGCTAGGTTGCATCAAAATGGATATTGAATGTTTATTTAGTTCTTGGAATAGCTAGAAAATTTTGCCAATAAGATAAAATCGTAGCTGATTCAAATGTTTGAAAATGTGCATGTATGTGCAAAGATATTTCCTCTTTTACCTAGAGTATCCTCCAATGAGGTTAACTCCTCAGTTCTAAGAGTCAGATTCAAAATTTTAGCGCTGATGATCTTCTTCAAGAAAGTTATCTATTTCCCTGATATGAGAATAGAAGAAATATTCTTAATTTCATAAAAGCAAGTAATGAAAAGATATTGATAAAAGAATTTTGCATGAGAAAAGATGACTTCTGGTAACTTTGGCAGTTTGATATCTGGGTGTTTTCCCACGATGATCTTTTTGCACTCTTTTTGAGTCATTGGGCTTTTTCGGGTTTTCCTCATCATCCTTCATTTGGATGTCCTGACTTTTCCTCTTTTTTCAGGGAAGGGCACGTCACAAACTCCTTCATCTTGGAGATGCTCCGATCCTTCTTTTATCTCAGGGATTCTATTGATCTCACTGGCTCAAAAGGTCTTTAGATGATAGCAGAAATCAAATATCTTTTAGGGTTTGTCGGTAGGTTCATCACACTCGCCTTCATTTCGACGATGATCTGAACTTTCCCTGGAAGGATTCGTCACAAACTCCGTCATCTTGGAGATGTTTCAAATCTTCTTTGGCCCCGGGGGTCTACTCGCTTAATCCGCCTTCATCTTGACGACAATTGAGAGATCCCTTTTGCGGATGTTTGATTGCAACTTTTTAAACGAAAATGAGAAAATATGGGTTTGAGTGGATTCTTTTTATAGCTCAAGATATTTCCACTGCCTGATTGTCAGAAAGTCATTTTTAAGATACGCACCATAGCTAAGATCAATATCAATTCTCTTCTGGCTTTTCAACATCATTGAAGATTTCTTTTATTGATCATATCGAGGACATTTCTTACATCCTTTTGGTTGATCAATAGGGAAAGATTTGAATTTTACCTCTTTTCGAAAAAAAGTTTCACCTTTTGGAAGGAAATATTCGAGGTAATCTGAGAAAATTCTTTTTGTGTAGTCAGACTTTTTAGAATCAACTAATGCTTTTAGCAAATTGGCAAAGTTTTCACAAATTTCTTGTGAAATAATCACTCAATATAGATTTTGATGAGACACTTAGCTGTAATTTAAAGAAATGGTGTAAGAATCAGACTTTAGAAAACTGAACTGATGAAATACATTAGGTTTTGGAAATCCCGACCAGTTTATGAGAAACTGGATTTTTGATAATCCCGACCAATGAAAACACTGGATTTCAAATCCCGAGCAGTGAAAAATACTGGATTTCAAATCCCGACCAGTGAAAAATACTGAATTTCAAATCCCGACCAGTTATGACAACTAGATTTCAAATCCCGACCAGTGAAAAATACTGGATTTCAAATCCCGACCAGTTATGAAAACTGGATTTCAAATCCCGACCAGTTATGAAAACTGGATTTCAAATCCCGACTAGTGAAAAATACTGGATTTCAAATCCCGACCAGTTATGACAACTGGATTTCAAATCCCGACTAGTTATGAAAACTGGATTTCAAATCCCGACCAGTGAAAAATACTGGATTTCAAATCCCGACCAGTTATGACAACTGGATTTTAAATTCCGACCAGTTATGACAACTAGATTTTAAATCCCGACCAGTGAAAAATACTGGATTTCAAATCCCGACCAGTCATGAAAACTGGATTTCAAATCCCGACCAGTGAAAAATACTGGATTTCAAATTCCGACCAGTTATGACAACTGGATTTTCAAATCCCGACCAGTTATGAAAACTGGATTTCAAATCCCGACCAGTGAAAAATATTGGATTTCAAATCCCGACCAGTTATGACAACTGGATTTTAAATCCCGACCAGTTATGAGAACTGGATTTTAAATCCCGACCAGTGAAAAATACTGGATTTCAAATCCCGACCAGTGAAAAATACTAGATTTCAAATCCCGACCAGTTATGACAACTGGATTTCAAATCCCGACCAGTGAAAAATACTGGATTTCAAATCCCGACCAGTGAAAAATACTGGATTTCAAATCCCGACCAGTTATGACAACTGGATTTCAAATCCCGACCAGTGAAAAATACGGGATTTCAAATCCCGACCAGTTATGAAAACTGGATTTCAAATCTCGACCAGTTATGAAAACTGGATTTCAAATCCCGACCAGTGAAAAATACTGGATTTCAAATCCCGACCAATTATGACAACTGGATTTCAAATCCCGACCAGTTATGAAAAATGGATTTCAAATCCCGATAGTGAAAAATACTGGATTTCAAATCCCGAACAGTTATGACAACTGGATTTTAAATCCCGACCAGTTATGACAACTGGATTTTAAATCCCGATCAGTGAAAAATACTGGATTTCAAATCCCGACCAGTTATGACAACTGAATTTCAAATCCCGACCAGTGAAAAATACTGGATTTCAAATCCGGACCAGTTATGAAAACTGGATTTCAAATCCCGACCAGTGAAAAATACTGGATTTCAAATCCCGACCAGTTATGACAACTGGATTTCAAATCCCGACCAGTTATGAAAACTGGATTTCAAATCCCGACCAGCGAAAAATACTGGATTTTAAATCCCGACCAGTTATGACAACTGGATTTTAAATCCCGACCAGTTATGACAACTGGATTTTAAATCCCGACCAGTTATGAAAACTGGATTTCAAATCCCGGCCATTGAAAAATACTGGATTTCAAATCCCGACCAGTTATGAAAACTGGATTTTAAATCCCGACTAGTGAAAAATACTGGATTTTAAATCCCGACCAGTTATGAAAACTGGATTTCAAATCCCGACCTGTTATGAAAACTGGATTTCAAATCCTGACCAGTGAAAAATACTGGATTTCAAATCCCGACCAGTGAAAAATACTAGATTTCAAATCCCGACCAGTTATGACAACTGGATTTTAAATCCCGACCAGTTATGACAACTGGATTTTAAATCTCGACCAGTGAAAAATACTGGATTTCAAATCTCGACCAGTGAAAAATACTGGATTTCAAATCCCGACCAGTTATGAAAACTGGATTTTAAATCCCGACCAGTGAAAAATACTGGATTTCAAATCCCGACCAGTTAAGACAACTGGATTTCAAATCTGAAGTATTTAACCTGATGGTTTGAAAGTGATTGAACTTGAGAAATTATAACCCGAGGGTTGATGAGATTCTGAAGATATTGCAACCAAAGGTTGGAGAACTGATAGAATTTTAAAAGATCGAAGATCTTGAAGGTTTGGGAATGATAGAATTGAGAAGTCGCACCCTAAGGGTTTGATCTTGTGGAATACATGACCAGCTGGAGCTGGATCTTTTGGAAATACATGATCAGCAAGATGCTAGATCTTTTGGAAATACATGACCAGCGAGATGCTGGATCCTTTGGAAATACATGACCAGCGAGATGCTGGATCTTTTGGAAATACATGACCAGCGAGATGCTGGATCTTTTGAAAATATATGAAGTTTTTGGGAGATTTGAGTCAGGACTTGCATTTAGAAGAAGAAAAGTCTTTGGTCAGAGGACTGAAAAAGGTTACCGGTGTGAGAACCGGGTTTTTCATATGAGCTCAATATATGATTGAAGAGTTTGAGAAATAACCAGTGCGAGAACTGGGTTTTGAAGATGAGCTAGATTTTCAAATTGAGTTTTTAGAAGATAATTCAGGATTTATCCCCTTATCCTGAACGGGGGAAATAATGAAAAGAATACCTCATTGAAAGGAGGCATCAGGTTTATCCCTTAATCTGAAAGGGTATTTTGAAGATAAAGGTAGAGGAAATTTTAATAAGATTGGAAAATTTGTTAAAACTTGACATAAACGAGCATTAGCTTGATGTAAATTTGATTAAACCAAAATGAATCAAGTGAAAAGACAATAAAGATCGCAAGATCAATTAAGAATTAACAAAATTTGAGGAAAAGAACTTTCGTCTAATCCTGCCTGCATATGATGGAAGAAGACGATTATAAAAATGCCCCAGTATCATGGAGAAGAATATAAGAATTGATAGAAGATTATTGTTTTATTGAAATGACTCTTTGAATAGTACAAAAAGGCTTAGAATGAACATTTCAAGTATAAAACTTCTTCAAATGCAAAGCATTAATGAGATCTGACATTTCCACTCCATCTGCAATGATTAGACGATATGAATTGCGAGGAAGTGCTTCCTTAACCACATAAGGGCCTTCCCAATTGGGTGACCACTTGCCCCGTGGTTGATGCTTGAGATGAGCCGTTGATTTGAGTACCAAATCATTAACTCAAAATTTTCTCTCAATGATAGAGTTGGCATAATGTCGAGCTATCCTCTGCCGATAAGCTTGAGCGTGCTCTGCTGCTTTGAGCCTCTTTTCATCCAGTAAATCTAGCTGCACCAATCTCTGCTGCTGATACTGATCAAGTGACAATTCTATAAGTGAAGCAATTTTGAGAGCGGGCTTTTGGATATGGAGAGGTAACACCACTTCAGTTCCGTAAACAAGTTCTGAAGGAGTGGCATTAGTCGAAGTCCGAATGGTGGTCCGATATGCCCAAAGTGCGTCATGAATTTTCTCATGCCAGTCTCGACCTGTCTTCACAGTCCTTTCCAAAATACGGATCAAAATTTTATTGGTGGCCTCTGCTTGGCTATTCCCTTGAGGATAATAAGGAGCTGAGAAATGATGGGAAATTCTGAATTTAGAACAGAAGGTTTTCATTCTCTCATTTTTGAAATGGGTTTTATTGTCTGAGACAATATCATGTGGTATGCCGAAGCGGCAAAGGATGTTCTTATGAATGAAAGAAACCACATGGCGGCCTTCTACTGTGCGTAGAGTAACAGCTTCAACCCATTTCGTGAAGTATTTTGTCGCAGCCAGAAAGTACTTGTGGCCGTTGGAAGCAGGAGGAGTAATCGGGCCGACGACGTCAAAAGCCCACATAGAAAATGGCCAAGGAGAAAAAACTGATTGGAGATATGTGGCCGGAGCATGAATGTAAGGCGCGTGCAATTGGCACTTAACACACTTCTTCACAAATCTATGACAGTCCTGCTGCATGGTATTCCAGTAGTACCCTGCTCGAACGATCTGTTTGACGAGAGTTTGATAGCCGACATGGCCACCACAAATCCCTTCATGTGTCTCTTGGATAACTTCCATAGCTTCTTCTTTGTCTAAGCATCTTGCATACTCAGCACTGAAACCACGGCGGTAGAGGACATTGGCAAGAATGAAATAGCGGGTAGACATACGTTGAATCGCACGTTGCTCCCTTTTGGGCATTTCTGGTGGAAATTCACCAGTCCTAATGAAATTCTTGATATTTTGATACCAAGGCTTCTCCTTCTGATTAACCTGGTTTACTTGCATAATTGAAGCGAAAGCAGGTTGCTTAACTCTGCCAACTTCGAAAGAACGACATGATTCACCACCTTTGAAGGACAGAATGGAGCCCAAACTGGCTAAACCATCGGCTATTTGATTATGCTCTCTTCTTATATGACTGAGCTGAAATTCTTCGAAGCTGTCCACAAGAGCTAAGACGATCTTTTGATACGGAATCAATTTTGGATCTTTTACTTGCCATTCAGTGTTAACTTGACTGATAACAAGTAATGAATCACCAAAGGCATGTACTCTCTTGACATTGAAATTTTGCAGAATTTGGAGGCCTTGTATTAAAGCTTCATACTCGGCCATATTATGAGTGCATTAGAAACCAAGTTTGAGAGAATAAAGGATCATTTCTTTTTCTGGAGTGATCAACAAAACTCCAATCCCGATGCCAGACATGTTTTTAGAGCCATCGAAGAACAAGTTCCAAACTGGGGGCTGTTGGATATTACAGATGTGCTCATCAGGAAAATCATCCTCTGCTTTAATTTCTTTAGTCAGGGGAAAATCCGCCAACTGATCTGCGATCGCTTGGCCTTTAATTGACTTTTGAGAGACATACTCTAAGTCATATTACATCAGAAGGACTTTCCACTTTGCGATTCGTCCAGTGAGAAATGGTTGTTCTAAGATGTACTTGAGAGGATTAAGCTTCGATAGGAATTTGATTTCAGAAGCCAATAAGTAATGTCTCAATTTCTGGCACATCCAGACCAGAGCTAGACAAGTCTTCTCCATCTGAGAATACTTCTTTTCATAATCAATGAAAGTTTTGCTCACATAGTAGATGGCGTGCTCTATCAGGCTGCCTTCTTCATACTGAGCGAGGAATCCACCACAGGCATTTTGATTAACTGAAATATATAGTAAGAGAGGCTTTCCCAGCTTAGGCGGCTTCAAAACTGGTGGATTAAGGAGATACTGCTTGATGCGCTCAAACGAGAGCTGACATTCTGATCCCCATTCAAATTTAACTCCTTTTCTTAGCAAATGGTTGAAAGGCTCGCATCTCATAGCCAAATTAGAGATGAATCTGCGAATAGACTGAATACGCCCTTGAAGGCTCCGCAGTTCCCTGAGGTTAGTTGGAGGCGGCATGTCAATAATGGCTTTTGCCTTAGCCGGATCCACCTCGATCCCTTTCTTGCTGATAATGAAGCCGAGCAGTTTGCCGGACTCTACTCCAAAAACACATTTCTGAGGGTTAAGTCTCAATTTGTAAAGAATAAGTCTTTCAAAAACTTGACTAAGAGCATCGAGGTGATCATCTTCTTCTTTAGACTTAACCAAAATGTCATCCACATATGCATCCATATTCTTGTGCATTTGATCGTGGAAAATAACGGCCATCGCCCTTTGATAGGTTGCCCCGGCATTTTTGAGTCCGAATGGCATGACTGTATAGCAAAAGGTTCCCCATGGTGTAGTAAATGAAGTCTTGGACTGATCACGAACGGCCAGCTTGATCTGATTATAACCTGAATATCCGTCCATGAAAGAAAACATGGCATGACTGTGAACACCCCAAATTTTTTCAAAATCTTTTAAATATTCCCTTCTTGCCCCTAAATTCATCTTTTGAGCAAATGAGTCATTTTAAAATCTAAATTCCAGTTCTTTTCTCAAGCTTTACTGAAATTAAATTCATTTTATATATTTAAAATAATTTTAGATCCGGATCCATTGTCCAGATCCAAAATTGAGTCTCATCATCCAATTTTTAAGAAAATACCAAAAATAGTTTTCAAGTAGCTCGGACAGTCCGTCCGACATCCGTCTGGATCCATCACATTGTATTTCTCGATTCAAGTGTCAAAACTCGAACATTTCCTCAAAACCTGGGTCCAAACCCCTTTTTCTAAAGAAATTTTCCCCAAGATGGCCCGAAATTCTCGAGAAAACATTTTTTTTTAGAAAAATACAAAAATTTAGTGTTTAAACTTTAAATCTTAGTTTTTCTATTACAAAATTACAAAAAAATGGAAAATGCAAAATAAGAAAAGAAACAAAGAATTAGTTTTTGAAAAACCTCTTTTGAAAACCATCATTTTGCAAAATAATCTTTTTTTTTTTTTTGGAAACACCTTTTTAAAATTCGGGTTTTATAAAAACACCTTTTAGGCAAAATATATTAAGAAACCCCCTCTTTGTAAAATTTTGAAATAACAGGGGCCTTTTTCAAAAATAATTTTTAGGGTTTCCTTTTCGTAAAGAATTCCAGGGGAGGAGCGCCTTCTCCCTGACTCTCGCCATTTTCCCCCCTTTGCCGACTTCCCTTCTTCCACTTTTCCAACAACCTCCAGCCGAACCCTCGTCGCACGCCCCCATGTGCGAGCCCCTCCATCTGCAAAAACCGTCATCCCCATCTTCGGCCCTTCATCGCCAAACCCTCCTCTTTGGCCACCCATCTCCAACCGATCTCTTCTCAGACCTTCCTCTCCTATTTAACAAAGCCCTGGACTCCTTCATTTTTACCGCTTCTTCACCTCTCCATTTCCTCTTTCACGATCCATCATTCACCTCTCCATAGCTCCTTCTTCACGATTTTCCTTCCTCCCTCCTCCTTCCTCTGGATCTCCTTCTTCAAGATCGGGAGTCCCTGCAAACAAGAGGATCCAACAGGCTTCCTCTTCGGTTCCACCGAAAGGGCACCAGTTTCCCCTTTTAGGACTTCTGCAAAACAAGGTTGTTGTTCACATTCTTTTACAAAAACACAAGAGACACTTGTCTCAGTAAGCTCAGCATATCCCAGCACCACTGTCTATGCCCCTGTACCAGCCTGTTGGTCCCACATTTCCGGTCGCATCACCAGCCACCATGTCACTTCAAGAATGTCTACTTTTGCATAAGAGTTTGGTCCCGTAACATCCTGATTTAGGAAGGACGATGAATGTTTGCTTCAACGTGATTGAGAGGCTTGTGTAGAGTTGTCTCTGATTCTGGGTTTCTAATCAGCCAGAAATGAACTCAAATGGCGGGGGATCCATTGTAAAAGTTGAATGGAGATTGAGTTGGAGTTCTGCCGGCAGTTGATTGTCACCACAATTTCTGCTGAAACCAGACCGGATGGCATCTCATGATCACTCTTCTGTAACATCCCACTTATCATAATCCTTGCATATTAACGGTGAGTATTTACTTCCACTTTCCTGTTTATTCCCATTATATCCAACTCTGTGAGTTTTTATGTCATCAAGTGCTGAGGATGAGGGTATATAGATAAAATGTTGCATCTATGAGCTCAGACCAATATACGATGGTGATTCTTTGGTAAGTCAATTTGCTTAGACTGCCCTGCTAAAATGAAATCTAGTTGCTAAGAGTAGTTGATAATATCTTGTGGTATGAATCCAAGCAGCACGGCATTGCTTGATGCATGTTTGATTCCTGATAGAGCCTACTTAATGAAATTCAAGTTGGTGAAAATCAAGCCATCAGTGTGCCCCCTTTATGGTTTTGTTTTGGCAGAAAGTTCAGGAAACAGAGTCATTTACTAGATCAGATCATGCATGATTGAACAAGGCTTTACAGTGGTTTCATGGGTTTCTTGAATTTTATTAATCACGTTCTTTGATAAACTATATATATATGTCTTCACTTTAGGCTGGTTACCCCTCTTTTCTTGAAGGAAGACGTCTACAGGTATGCATTCTCTTTATATTATCTGGGCCATCGGATTCTCTTATTACATCAGTTCCTGTTTTGTTATAGCAACTCATGCTTCATTACATATGTATTTATTAGTTTAATTCTCAATTCACTACAGTGACTTACATTTTACTACAGCAATCCTCATTTCATTACATGTACATTTGATTGATTCACTACATTACACATAGCACTACTTCACCACTCATCCTGTTGGGTCTATGTATATAACATCTTAAATTTATGTGTTAACCAACTGTTACCCACCACCATTCATATCAACAGCAGTTGCTGTAATTTCCTACAGCCACCTTCACAGCGCCACTGCGGCGATTCATTACGTTTTCATGACCATGTCAAGTGCCACAACAGTATGATGTTCATAACAAATCCCCACTGGAACCCCTCTTTTCCTCTTTTTATGATAGTTCACTCTTGAACTATCATAATCATCATATTTTTATCATTCTTTTACAAGTGGTTCATAGGAACCATTGTAAATTCTTTTCCTCTTTTTATGATAGTTCACTCTTGAACTATCATAATCATCATATTTTTATCATTCTTTTACAAGTGGTTCATAGGAACCATTGTAAATTCTTGTCCTCTTTTTATGATAGTTCACTCTTGAACTATCATAATCATCATATTTTTATCATTCTTTTACAAGTGGTTCACAAGAACCACTGTAAATTCTTTCTTTTTTTTTATGATAGTTCACTCTTGAACTATCATAATCATCATATTTTTATCATTCTTTTACAAGTGGTTCATAGGAACCATTGTAAATTCTTTTCCTCTTTTTATGATAGTTCACTCTTGAACTATCATAATCATCATATTTTTATCATTCTCTTACAAGTGGTTCATAGGAACCATTGTAAATTCTTTTCCTCTTTTTATGGTAGTTCACTCTTGAACTATCATAATCATCATATTTTTACCATTCTTTTACAAGTGGTTCACAGGAACCACTGTAAATTCTTCTCTTCTTTTTATGACAGTTCACTCTTGAACTATCATAATCACCATATTTTTATCATTCTTTTACCAGTGGTTCACAGGAACCACTGTAAATTCTTCTCTTCTTTTCATGATAGTTCACTCTTGAACTATCATAATCATCATATTTTTACCACTCTTTTACAAGTGGATCGTAGGAACCACCATAATTCCTTCTCTTTTGTACATACATATAGATATAACCACCATAATATTTTTTTTGATGTTCTCAAATCCAATTGTTGTAAATAAATAAGATGATGAAAACTTTATATTTCCAGTCTTAGATTAGAATGAATGAGCATTATAAATATCATGAATCACTTGTTCTCATATTTTCTCCTTTGTTTTCCTAACATCTCACGAATGGTGAAACACGAATGGCACGTGCACAATTTTCGTAAGAGGTAATTAATCCTAAGTTGATGATCCACATCAATGGCCATAGTGAGGGTGTGGACAAAACTTAGGATTTTTATCTTTTACAAAATAACACTGGATCCACACTGGATCCATTTTTATCATATTTCCTTAAATATTTTCTCCTTTTATTAGAATTTAACTTAAAATTGACTCAAAACATATACCAATGACCATAGTCAGGGTATATTGAGAGTTAATTTCATTTTAAATTCTATAAAAGCACCAAATGTGTTTCATTCTTCATCTGAATTTAAATATAGATTACTATATAATACATTCAATGACCATAGTCAAGGATGTATTATATCTTCAATCTTATTTTAATTCATTTAAGGAATGGAATAGCTTTTCAAAATCCAATTTCAAAAATTTAAATTCATTCATCATTTAGATAGAATTGCATCATATCTTTAAATTCTTTTTCATAAATCCAAGTAATTCTTTTCCTTCATTTCTTAGATAAAATCCTATTCAACTCTATTTTCAAAAGGATTCAAGAATTCAATTTCAAAGTCCCATTTGACTTTGAAACTTCAAAATCATCTTGTACTTCAAAATCCAAATTTCTATCTTAAATTTAAAATCCAATTTAAACTTTGAAATTCATTTTTCCAAATTCAAATTAAACTTGGAAATTCTCGATTTGTCTTCTGAATTTAATTCCAAATCCATTTTTAGGATCCATGATTCAACACTCATATTGGATCTCAGACTTCAGATCCAATTAAATTTTAGGATCCGAAACCCAACTCTACATTTGGATCTTAGACTTCAGATCAAAACTCCATTTCAGGATCCAGAACCCAATGTCCATCTTGGATCCCAAATCTCGAATCCCATTCTGTTTAGGATCCGGAATCCAATTCCAAATTCCAGATTTCAATTCCATTTTCGGATCTAATCTAAATCCATTTCTATTCTTAAATGCCATCCGGATTTCTCAGATCCATTCCAAATTTCCAACTTCAGAAATCCAAATTCAATCCCATCTCAAGTATTCATCTCTATTCCTAATTTCAGATTCAAATTCAAAGTTCATTTCTGACTTTGAAACTTCATTTTCTCTCATTTCAAAGCTTCAAGTCATTCTTCCTCATTTATTTCTCCAACCCTTATTTACTCCAAAGACTTAGAACTTCTTTAATCTATCTCAAAGTTTTAAGTTAGATTCAACCATTTCTTCACTTCTTTATCAAATTCATCTCAGAATACTTGGAAGTTTTCAAAACATCTTTTTAAAAGGAGCACACATTCTTGCATTGCACAAACATGATTCTTTGTGCATTTAGAGTTAGAATAAATTCTTAGATTATATTTAGGCAAAGCAAAAGGCATAGATTCGATCCTTGGTTCGATTACCCCTGGTAAAGGCGCCAGGAACGGTCGAACCTCGTACCGACGAGCGAATCCCGTCTCTCCATTTTCCCGCAAAATTTCAAAACGGAGGTGAGTTAAATTTATAAATGCTTTCAAATTAAGGTCAAGTGAGACCGCGCGAAATAATTCATCTTCTCTCTTTCTTTCTTTCTTTTATTCTTCTCCCTTCAAAAAGGAGAAAAATAAAGGATAGAAAAGGAAAAGAGAAGGAAGAGAGAAACCAATAAGAGAGGAAAAAATTTGCGATGATCACAGTTTTGTCAACCGTGATGGGACTTTCGTCTTCGTCCGGTTGGATCTATGCCTTTGCTTTGCTTTTATATAATCTAAGTCTTTATTCTAACATATGTCAGCTACATTTCCATGCAAACCTGAGGAGCCTAGACTCTGTCCTAAGCTGACATCATTGCATATAGGATCTAAGTATGGTTTGGTAGGACTATATTGAGTAGATTACTTCATGTTCACATTAGACTTAGGTCTTAAATACAACTCTCCTCAATTTTAGGGATTGAATGCAAAAAATGTATGCAAGTGTATGCTTCTTCTTTATTTAAATCTATCTTCTTTAGGACTTGCATTAGAGCCTTCTGGTTTTATCTGCATGTTGATCATATTTTGAAAACATCCCTACCTATATTGTCCCGGTCTTCACGTTGCTGGGCTGTCTCACTGAACCATAGTTCGGGAGAGAGCCTCACAACTGGACCACTTATTTGGGTTCACGCCCCCCTACCACGTACCTAAGGGCCATAGTCCGAGGTATATCGGTAGGTGCTCAAGGATGTTGGGAAGCCTTACCTTAGAACCGGAGAAATATCTTATATGCCACGTATTTCGAGCTTCGGCTTGAGTATATCGGCGTACCTTGATTGGAATCAGATGATATAAATCTTAGAGTTAGGATTAAGGTCCTACAAGCCATTTCAAATATTGCATATAGAGTTAGCTTTAGGGAGTGCTGTTTGTGTATCCTTGCTTGTATGTCTATGATTGTGTGATATTTTATATCTTCCTTATATTTTCCAAAACCCTGGGTATATATTTCAAAATTTCCTCTTTATTTTTAAAACCCAGGTGTATTTTTCTTTATCCTATTCTTCTTCTTCTAAATTCTTCAAAAATTCTTCTGATCCTGCCTGCAAGTTCTTCAAAATTTTAAATCCTTACCATTTATTCTCAAAATTCCATTTTTCCTTTTATTTTTCTTCTGCTTTTATATTTCTTGTTTATATTTTCATAAAAATCTCTTTTCGTCAAGAGATATCCTTTTCAAAATGGTATTTTCTTTCATATTTTAGTTGGTTACTCTCCCTCGCAGAGTAAACAACGCAATTGTCACAAATTTGGTGGCGACTCAATCCCTAGTAATGGGATACAATTAGTTTTTTTAACCTAAATCCTCCCTCTTTGTCAAAATTTCTCCAAAAAGTTTCTTTGGTCTGAAAACCTCCTCTTTCCTCTACAGAGAGATCACTGATATCCGAAAATGGTTACGACAAGAGCGAAAAAAAAAACAGATCCTCAACTCAGCGACAGTGAGGCAGAAGAGATGAGCTCTCCTAAATCAGTCAGAGAACAGGGTCAGAACAAGAAAGATGACATCGACCCCGCTATGTATGACATGTTCCAAAAGATGATGGCAAGGATGATGTCAGAGCAAGCCGAGGCCAAGCTGAAAGAGGCAGTTCCTAAAAACAAGCTGAAGAAGAAGCCAGTGAAAAAACAAGTCAGAATCATCAAGAAGAAGGTACAGCCAGACACTACTTCTGAGGAATCAAAATCAGACGAGGAAGAGTCAGAAGAGGAAGAGCAGATTGTCTACAAACAGAATCCTCCAAGGCAGTCCGTAAAAATAGCTGCAGAAGAGCCTGAATCCGTCAACAAGGCCAAGTCTGGGGCTCCAGTAGAGGACCTGATGAGCAAGCAGATAAAGGAGATGAATCGAGCTATTAAGGATATTCAAGCCAAGGGTAAGGGCAAGCAGACCTATACTGGCGAAGATTTTTATGATGGTCTAGATGAGGATGATAACCTGAAGAATCTTCCCCGCAAGTTTCTCAAATTTGACGGGACTGGCAACCCTAAAGCCCACTTAGCCACCTTTTATGCAGAGTGCAGCCGTTTCAGAAAAGACAACAGAGCTCTGTTCATTTGCTTTCCCCGCAGTCTGGAGGGTATAGCAGCCAGGTGGTATGCGGACCACATCAATCCTATCGAACTACGAGAGTTCGATAAAGTAGTCAATTTGTTCATAGAGCATTTTCTATTCAACACTGAGGTTTCACCTACGCTCAATCACCTTTACAATTTAAAGCAGAATGAGACTGAAAGAGCAGGAGAGTTCATCCACAGGTGGAGAAGTACCTGCAACAAGATGAAAGTTCCCATTCCAGAGGAGCATGCATTGCAAATAATCCTCAGCAATTTCTCTCAGCCCCTGAGAAGCCTCATTGCCACTTCTCCGGCAAAATCCTTTATCAAGTTGATTGAACGAGCCGAATGGCTCGAGGCAGGAATGGAAAGTGGGCTTTACGAGGGCATGCCTCTTGCCAAAAATATCCAAGATCAGAAAAAGAAAGCGCAGTTCACTCATGCAGCTGATACCTCTAGCAATAATCTTGATAACAGCGGAAGAAACAGAAATGACAGCAAGAATGGTCAGAACCACGACGCAGCTCAAAGGGAAAAGTCTTCCAAGCAGAATAACAAGTCGTCTCAGTCTAACTTTCCGCAAAAGGAGAAGATAAAGCGCGAAGGTTGGAGTAATGACCGTGAGTTCACTCCTCTGAAGCAAACGCTCGAAGAAGCCCTTGAATTCATGTTGGCCAAAGGATTGGTTAAACTCCCGAAAGTCACGAATCCTCCCACGGTCATGGGAAGGTTCACAAATCAGTTCTGCAAGTTCCATCGAGCAGTGGGGCATGACACCGATCACTGCTTTGTCTTCAAAAATATTGTTCAGGATTGCGTCGACAAGAATCTCTTTGCTGAAGATGAAGAGGAAGATGACCTAGCCGTCATGACCAAGTCTCTCCCCGGTTACTCAGAAGACTGAAGATGTCAGAATTCTCCTACCTTTTCCCTTTTTGCCAAGTCATCTTGTAAGGGGCCAGTGAGCCCAGTCCTTTTGTGACCTTTTGGTCGAAGTGTTTGTAAATATTTCAGTTCTTTGTTATCAGTTTTGCTCGTCAATGAAATGTCAATTTTCCTTTATATCTCTAAATATCCCAATACTTTCTTTCTCTGCCACATAGGGGCATTTGCTTTTGAAAATCTAGAATTCAAAAATCTCTTCATCAGCTTCTGTTAAAATCACATTTAAATTCCTGTTCTTTCCAGAATGCGGGACAATCCTGACATCATTCATGAGAGAAATGATATTACCTATGAGGGCTTTTTCAAAAATCATGAAATTTTAAAAATCTTCGTTATGACCAAGGAGTTCAAATATTCCTTGGTCTAACCTTTGACAAAAAATCAACCCTCGTGTTGATCATGTCTTCAAAAATAAGTTTTTCAAACCATTATATTGAAAGATCAACCCTTGTGTTGGTCTTATCTTCCCAAATAAAATTTAAACTTTTATATTCAAAGATCAATCCTTGTGGATCTTATCTCTCAAAATGGATTTTAAATCTTTATATTCAAAGATCAACCTTTGTGTTGGTCTTATCTTTCAAAATGGATTTCAAATCTTTATAGACCAACCTTTATCTTTCAAGGTGGATTTCAAAGCCTTTTTCAAAGATCAATCCTTGTATCGATCTTATCTTCTAAAATGGATTTCAAATCTTTTTATTCAAAAGGTCAACCCTTGCGTTGGTCTTATCCTCCAAAATTGATCTCAAAACTTTTCAAAGATCAACCCTGGCGTTGTTCTTATAAAATGGATTATAAATCATCATATTCAAAGATCAATCATTGCATTGGTCTTATCTTCCAAAAATGGGTTTTAAATCATTATATTCAAAGATCGACCCTGTGATTGATCTTATCTTCCAAGGTTGATTTTTAACATTATCTTCAAAAGATCAACCCTTGTATTGATCTTATTATTATCAATTTCGAACTGTTATTTTTAGAAATCAGATCTATTGTTGATCTTCTTCTTCAAAATTAGGTATTCAAAACCTTTGCCTTCGAAAATTAACCCTCATGATGATCTCTCATGTTTGATTTAAAGGATCAGATCTTGCGCTGATCATTCTTCTTGTGGTGGATTTTCTTCCCCCAAGGTTGTTGTTCACATTCTTTTACAAAAACACAAGAGACACTTGTCTCAGTAAGCTCAGCATATCCCAGCACCACTGTCTATGCCCCTGTACCAGCCTGTTGGTCCCACATTTCCGGTCGCATCACCAGCCACCATGTCACTTCAAGAATGTCTACTTTTGCATAAGAGTTTGGTCCCGTAACATCCTGATTTAGGAAGGACGATGAATGTTTGCTTCAACGTGATTGAGAGGCTTGTGTAGAGTTGTCTCTGATTCTGGGTTTCTAATCAGCCAGAAATGAACTCAAATGGCGGGGGATCCATTGTAAAAGTTGAATGGAGATTGAGCTGGAGTTCTGCCGGCAGTTGATTGTCACCACAATTTCTGCTGAAACCAGACCGGATGGCATCTCATGATCACTCTTCTGTAACATCCCACTTATCATAATCCTTGCATATTAACGGTGAGTATTTACTTCCACTTTCCTGTTTATTCCCATTATATCCAACTCTGTGAGTTTTTATGTCATCAAGTGCTGAGGATGAGGGTATATAGATAAAATGTTGCATCTATAAGCTCAGACCAATATACGATGGTGATACTTTGGTAAGTCAATTTGCTTAGACTGCCCTGCTAAAATGAAATCTAGTTGCTAAGAGTAGTTGATAATATCCTGTGGTATGAATCCAAGCAGCACGGCAGTGCTTGATGCATGTTCGATTCCTGATAGAGCCTACTTAATGAAATTCAAGTTGGTGAAAATCAAGCCATCAGTGTGCCCCCTTTATGGTTTTGTTTTGGCAGAAAGTTCAGGAAACAGAGTCATTTACTAGATCAGATCATGCATGATTGAACAAGGCTTTACAGTGGTTTCATGGGTTTCTTGAATTTTATTAATCACGTTCCTTGATAAACTATATATATATATGTCTTAACTTTAGGCTGGTTACCCCTCTTTTCTTGAAGGAAGACGTCTACAGGTATGCATTCTCTTTATATTATCTGGGCCACCGGATTCTCTTATTACATCAGTTCCTGTTTTGTTATAGCAACTCATGCTTCATTACATATGTATTTATTAGTTTAATTCTCAGTTCACTACAATGACTCACATTTTACTATAGCAATCCTCATTTCATTACATGTACATTTGATTGATTCACTACATTACACATAGCACTACTTCACCACTCATCCTATTGGGTCTATGTATATAACATCTTCATTTTATGTGTTAACCAACTGTTACCCACCACCATTCATATCAACAGCAGTTGCTGTAATTTCCTACAGCCACCTTCACAGCGCCACTGCGGCGATTCATTACGTTTTCATGACCATGTCAAGTGCCACAACAGTATGATGTTCATAACAAATCCCCACTGGAACCCCTCTTTTCCTCTTTTTATGATAGTTCACTCTTGAACTATCATAATCATCATATTTTTATCATTCTTTTACAAGTGGTTCATAGGAACCATTGTAAATTCTTTTCCTCTTTTTATGATAGTTCACTCTTGAACTATCATAATCATCATATTTTTATCATTCTTTTACAAGTGGTTCATAGGAACCATTGTAAATTCTTTTCCTCTTTTTATGATAGTTCACTCTTGAATTATCATAATCATCATATTTTTATCATTCTTTTACAAGTGGTTCACAAGAACCACTGTAAATTCTTTCTTTTTTTTTATGATAGTTCACTCTTGAACTATCATAATCATCATATTTTTATCATTCTTTTACAAGTGGTTCATAGGAACCATTGTAAATCCTTGTCCTTTTTTTATGATAGTTCACTCTTGAACTATCATAATCATCATATTTTTATCATTCTTTTACAAGTGGTTCACAAGAACCACTGTAAATTCTTTTCCTCTTTTTATGGTAGTTCACTCTTGAACTATCATAATCATCATATTTTTACCATTCTTTTACAAGTGGTTCACAGGAACCACTGTAAATTCTTCTCTTCTTTTTATGACAGTTCACTCTTGAACTATCATAATCACCATATTTTTGTCATTCTTTTACCAGTGGTTCACAGGAACCACTGTAAATTCTTCTCTTCTTTTCATGATAGTTCACTCTTGAACTATCATAATCATCATATTTTTACCACTCTTTTACAAGTGGATCGTAGGAACCACCATAATTCCTTCTCTTTTGTACATACATATAGATATAACCACCATAATATTTTTTTTGATGTTCTCAAATCCAATTGTTGTAAATAAATAAGATGATGAAAACTTTACATTTCCAGTCTTAGATTAGAATGAATGAGCATTATAAATATCATGAATCACTTGTTCTCATATTTTCTCCTTTGTTTTCCTAAATTCTCACGAATGGTGAAACACGAATGGCACGTGCATCATTTTCGTAAGAGGTAATTAATCCTAAGTTGATGATCCACATCAATGGCCATAGTCAGGGTGTGGACAAAACTTAGGATTTTTATCTTTTACAAAATAACACTGGATCCACACTGGATCCATTTTTATCATATTTCCTTAAATATTTTCTCCTTTTATTAGAATTTAACTTAAAATTGACTCAAAACATATACCAATGACCATAGTCAGGGTATATTGAGAGTTAATTTTATTTTAAATTCTATAAAAGCACCAAATGTGTTTCATTCTTCATCTGAATTTACATATAGATTACTATATAATACATTCAATGACCATAGTCAAGGATGTATTATATCTTCAATCTTATTTTAATTCATTTAAGGAATGGAATAGCTTTTCAAAATCCAATTTCAAAAATTTAAATTCATTCATCATTTAGATAGAATTGCATCATATCTTTAAATTCTTTTTCATAAATCCAAGTAATTCTTTTCCTTTATTTCTTAGATAAAATCCTATTCAACTCTATTTTCAAAAGGATTCAAGAATTCAATTTCAAAGTCCCATTTGACTTTGAAACTTCAGAATCATCTTATGCTTCAAAATCCAAATTTCTATCTTAAATTTAAAATCCAATTTAAACTTTGAAATTCATTTGTATATTCAAGATTCAATTTCTAAAAATTCATTTTTCCAAATTCAAATTAAACTTGGAAATTCTCGATTCGTCTTCTGAATTTAATTCCAAATCCATTTTTAGGATCCATGATTCAACACTCATATTGGATCTCAGACTTCAGATCCAATTCAATTTTAGGATCCGGAACCCAACTCTACATTTGGATCTTAGACTTCAGATCAAAACTCCATTTCAGGATCCAGAACCCAATGTCCATCTTGGATTCCAAATCTCGAATCCCATTCTCTTTAGGATCCGGAATCCAATTCCAAATTACAGATTTCAATTCCATTTTCGGATCTAATCTAAATCCATTTCTATTCTTAAATGCCATCCGGATTTCTCAGATCCATTCCAAATTTCCAACTTCAGAAATCCAAATTCAATCCCGTCTCAAGTATTCATCTCTTTTCCTAAATTCAGGTTCAAATTCAAAGTTCATTTCTGACTTTGAAACTTCATTTTCTCTCATTTCAAAGCTTCAAGTCATTCTTCCTCATTTATTTCTCCAACCCTGATTTACTCCAAAGACTTAGAACTTCTTTAATCTATCTCAAAGTTTTAAGTTAGATTCAACCATTTCTTCACTTCTTTATCAAATTCATCTCAGAATACTTGGAAGTTTTCAAAACATCTTTTTAAAAGGAGCACACATTCTTGCATTGCACAAGCATGATTCTTTGTGCATTTAGAGTTGGAATAAATTCTTAGATTATATTTAGGCAAAGCAAAAGGCATAGATTCGATCCTTGGTTCGATTACCCCTGGTAAAGGCGCCAGGAACGGTCAAACCTCGTACCGACGAGTGAATCCTGTCTCTCCATTTTCCCGCAAAATTTCAAAACGGAGGCGAGTTAAATTTCTAAATGCTTTCAAATTAAGGTCAAGTGAGACCGCGCGAAATAATTCCTCTTCTCTCTTTCTTTCTTTCTTTTTCTCTTCTCTTTCTCTTTTCTTTCTTTTATTCTTCTCCCTTCAAAAAGGAGAAAAATAGAGGATAGAAAAGGAAAAGAGAAGGAAGAGAGAAACCAATAAGAGAGGAAAAATTTTCCGATGATCACAATGACCTGCTGTGCTATCGATCAAGAGGTCAATATTAGGAAGTGGATAATCATCTTTCGGGGTGGCCTTATTGAGATCCCTGAAATCAATGCAAATCCGAACTTTTCCGTTCTTTTTAGGGACTGCTACGATATTTGCCAACCAATCTGGGTAATCAATGGCCCGGATGAAGCCTGCTTTCAATAGATCTTCAAATCCTTCCTTGACTTGCTTCTCAATTCGAGGGTCTAATTTCCTCAATTTCTGTTTGATTGGTCTGGCTTCTGGTTTCAATTTGAGTCGATGCTCAACCAAATTGATATCCAGTCCTGGCATGTCCTCATAAGTCCAGGCAAATACTTCCTGATGCTTTTCGAGGAATTAGATGAGTCTAGCTTTTTCAATTTCGCTTAGATTTGACCCGATTTTGAGAATTTTTGGATCATCTTTCGTCCCAATGTTGATATCCTCAGTTGGATCTTGAACCAAAGATGAGGGTTCATCCTGCTTCTGAATGTGGGCAAATTCTGGCAAATCCTGAATGGTTGAATCAAATTTGGTTGGCTCTTCAGTCTGCTCTGCTGCCTGACTGACCTCTGCTCTTTCTTTCGTCTCAGGAAACCTTGCCATTTTTAGATACTTGGGATTGATAACAAATCTTGTCATTGACTCAGGAGTTAATGGTCCTGAAAATGTAAGAAAGGTTGTTTTTAAGAGAAAGTACGAGCCAAATCAAATTCTTGTATAAAGTAAAGAACAATGACATAGACAAAGTATAAGAAGAAAATGATAGACACTTGAAGAGAAGATTTGATTTTTCATTGATTGAGGTAAAGTATTTACAAGACTTTAACAAAAGATGGGACTGTATTGTCCCTACAAAAAGAGAAGAAAAGAAAGCAGGAAAACTAAGGCATCATCTTCACTTGTTTCCCCTGACGAAAATTATCCTTTTGCTGGAATCCTGGCTGGTGAACCCCAACCCTGAACTGTCTGAATGCTGAGTAGGAACGATTGGCTCCACTATACCATCTTCATTCTTTCCTATGCCCCGGAATGACTGATATCCATGTTTTATCAGCAGATCAAATCCCTTTCTGGATTTGGAGAACTGAGGGAATAAAGAGTGATCTTTGAAGGAGGCGTAATCAATGCGTCCTCCTAACTTGAAGAAACAAGGTCCCTGCCATTGGACCATAGCTGCAATATTTTCCTCTTCCATGACATCTTTCAGTTTCAACATCTCTAGACTGTCACTGAGGTTGATCTCATCCGCTTCTCGGATGCTTGGAATATCAGCTGTAAATGTGGGACGAGGAATCATAGGCTGTGGCAGCCTTTCTTCAGGGTCTTCGCCCAAAACAGTAGTGATCATTCCACCCTTGGACCACTTGATGCACTGGTGGAGAGTTGATGGAACGACATTAGCATTGTGGATCCATGTTCATCCCAACAACAGATTGTAAGTTGGCCGCACGTTAACGACATGGAATAGCACCGTGTGTACTGAGTAGTTGATGAAGATTTCTAGGAAGATCTTGCCCTTGGCAGTCTGCCCGTGATTATCAAAGTCGTAGATGGTAATGGGATTAGGCACATATTCCTCTTCCTTCAATCCAAAGGCTTTTGCTGTCATTTCCGGGCAAATATTGAGGTTGTTGCCTCTATCAACAAGTACGTGCGGGACAGTCATGCCCCTGGTCCTGACTACGATGTACAGTGTATTGTTGTGGAATGAATGAGGCTTCGGCAAGTCCTCATCAGAAAAAGTAATAGGCGCGTTTGTCATTGCTTGATTTACAATCTGCGCCATATCTTCGGGTGTGGTGCCCGGTTTCACCTTTATCTTCCTCAATAGATCATCTAGTTTTTCCTTGTGCTGGGGAGAGTCGTGAGTCAACTAAAAAATGGAGATGTTGGAGAGCGCTGTAATAGGCTTCTGAAGGTTTTTGTCCTGCTCTTCTGCTGCTTCTGAGGTTTCTGCTTCCTCTGTGCAGGCTTCCCTTTTCACAAATCTCTTTGGAAAAACTTGGGTTTTTCCACTCTCAACTGACATGTTTCTAATGTTTAAAAATGAGAGGATATCCCCTCTCTGAAATGCAGGTTGATTCTGATGTAGAACCATCACCTGATGCTGCAAACTCATCTCCTTTTCGGAACAAGGATGTATGTGACTCTGCGGTAGGAAGGAATGTTCAGAAACTGTTGATGTGGAATGCTTTGGGAATGGGGCAGATAGGATGTCCATTTTGCCCTCTTCTTCATCCTCGATGAGGATGCTTTTATCGATGCAATCCTGGATCAGATGCTTCAGGATGAAGCAATATTCAGTGTCATGGCCCATTGCCTTGTGGAACTTGCAATACTATTCCTTAAATCTACCCATGAGCACTGGCGGATCTGCGACCTTGGGAAGTTTCACCATCCTGTGAGACAGCAAGTATTCCAGAATTTTTTCTAGAGGCTGGTCGAGGGGAGTGAACTTCCGATCCCTGCTCCAATTTATATGTTTGGGCTTTTCTTGAAGGTTCCCCTTTTGTTGAGGACCGACTGGAAGAGGCTTATCACTGTTCTTGAAGAATTTGCCCTTTCTGCCTCTATTCTGCTCGGGCTTCATGCCACTGCTACTGCCCTGATTGCTGCTACTGCCCTGATCATTTCCTGGAACCTCGGCGGAGTAGGTGAAATGTGCCTTCTTTTTTGGGTCCGGGATGTTCTTGGCCAAAGCAACCCCCTCATACATCCCGTTTTCCACCCCATCTCGAGTCATTCCGCTCGCTCTGTCAGCTCAATAAATGATTTGGAGGGATATGGGAAGAGAAGACTTTTAAGGGGTTGGGAGAAGTTATTGAGGATGACTTGGAGAGCATGCTCCTCAGAAATGGGGTTCCTCATTTTGTTGCACAGGCTCCTCCATTTGTGAATGAAGTCCTTGGCCTTTTCATTGGGTTCCTGCTTCAGGTTGCACAGGTGATTTAGGGTGGGCAGAGCTTCCGTGTTGAACAAGAAGCGTTCAACAAACATGTTGACCACTTTGTCAAAATCCCTTAGTTCGATGGGATTGACGTGCTCAGCATACCATTTGGCGGCTATTCCCTCCGAACTGCGGGGGAAACAGAGGAAGAGGGCACGGTTGTCTTAGCTGAACCGGGCGCATTCTGCAAAGAACATGGCAAGATGGGCCTTGGGGTCTCCGGATCCATCAAATTTAATGAATTTTCTGAGGAGGTTCTCCAGATTAATGTCTCCTTCCAAGTCGAGGTAAAAATCCTGTCTAGTGTATGACCTTTTCCCTTTATCCCGGACCTGCAGGTCTTTGACCATTTTTGTGAGTGCCTGGATTGAATCCTCTGCGGGGGCCCCATATTTAGGCTTGTTCACTGACACTGGCTCTTCTACCGGCCTCTTGGACTGCCGCAGATGTTTCGGGATGTAGATTAGCTGTTCTTCCTTTTCGGAGATCTCTTCCGCTGACTCGGAGCCTTCAGAAGTACTGTCACGCTGTACTTTCTGCTTGCTGATCTTGACTGGCTTTTTTATGGGCTTCTTCTTAGCTTTAGTCTTAGAAGCTGCCTTCTTTGGAGCCGCCTTAGCCTTCTCGGCCATCATTTTAGTCATCATTTTCTGAAAAACCCGGTACATGGCCGGATCAACATCACTCTCATCTCCAAAGTCATGCCTTTTAGATAGTCGGGGAGAATTCATTTCCTCTAGCTCGCTGTCACTGTGCTGTTGAGCAGCCCTTTTATCAGCCCTTGTCTGAACCATTTTCAGATGCCTAAGCTTTTATGCAGAATACGGGAATGGTTAGAGTATGGAGAAGCTTTTTTGAAAATCACAATTTCTTTGAGAAAAAACAAGAAATGAAGGGATTTGGTAGACAATTTCAAGAGATTATCCCATTACCCGGGATTGGGTCATCACACGATTTGTGATAATTGTGTTACCATTTTGATGATAACAGAGAAATATGCTTTGTTACCCAAGCGAGGTCGTCAACCATGATAAAATATATTGAAGAAATGCGGAAGGAATATCCCTTTTACCCAGGATTAGGTCGTCACCCAAAATTTGTGACTTTTATTTGTGCTATAAACAAAAATACAGAAAACAACATTTTTGGCCGAAAAATAAATTTTTATTGATATTTTTAGCTTTCAAAGACAAAGAGAGGGTGGGCAGACAGTTTGCCACCACTCTTGATATTGAGATGATACATTTGGCCCAGGAAATATAGACAGAGAAATAAAGGAATCCCAAGTATATTTGGCGACATGATATGCCCCAGACCACTGATCCGACTGCAGGTTGAATTCTGGCATGTTGCCTGTCGGGAAGCGAGTGTTGGCACGAACCTGCCGCTGCAAAAACTGCCTCAGACATCGTTCTGGCTGATAATCAACACAAAAGAAAGGGCCCATCAACTTATAGCGCTTGTCTCGAGCATAGGTGTATCGAGGAACAGTCTCTCTTCTATCAAAGAAGTCCCAGGTAATCTCCTCCTGATGTAGCTTCTCGATCAGAGCTCGACATTGGATGACTGTCTTTGGCTGCTTACTGTTGAATCTGAAAGAACTGGCCTTCGAGGGAACGTGTCGCAGAAACCACGACTGTAGGGCGTAGGTGCACCCTTCTACCAAAATGGTCTCCCCAAGGGCAAATCGAGCCAAGCCTCTGTAAAGGAAGGCTAATGCGGCCATGGAAACTGAATGCTGACGGGTCTGCTTGCTTCCCCATCTTCGAAAGAGCTGGGCAACTCTGATATCTATGAAATTCTGACCATCTTGGAAGAAAGCTAACCCCACTGTGCACAGGATCATGGCATGCTGAATCCTATCCTTCGCTGCTCGAGACAAAGTGTCAACCTCTTTGTAGGCTCCATACTTTTGATATAGTTCGAACAGGTCGATGAACTGATTCCCACCAATCTCCGTGAGAGGCCAGGATCTGCTCCCCGTTGCTCTTGCTAAGGCTTCTCGAACATCCACCCCTTTGATGTTGATTAAAAACTGTTGCTCGACAGGATCATCTGGCTGACCAGCTGGTTCGAGCAATCCCATAATATCATTGAATTCATCCATAAGCAGAGTCATCTCTCCCCAATGAAACCAGAATGTGCAGGTACGTGGATTTCATCGTTCTGTCATGGCCTGAATCAGAGCTCCATTGATGGTTCGCTTGCCCGCTGCTGATGCCATCTCCAACCCACAATCATCCAAGTGGTCTGGGAACATACGTGAGAAGGTGGCGAACCAAGAATAATACCACCGAGGGAAGAAAGGACGAGACTGGATGACCCGCAGATCCGGAGGTCCATCCTGAATCTGATAGAAGACATGATCTCGGGGAAAGACAGCATCGAGGGAATTTGACGCCATTGAGAGGATACTGGGGAAAAGAAAATAAGGGGAATTAGATAGAATACAGGACTTATGGATAGACTCTTTGAAGAATCAACCTGGAAATTTTGAAAAAGGGTTGATAAAATTTTAAAGGAATTTTCCAGGGTTTTGAAGAGAATTTGATCTAAAAGAGAAAAAGAAATGTAGGTAGATAGAAATATACACTTGGAGTTTTTTTTTTTGAAAAATAAGGGTAAGTTTTGAATAATACACCCAGGGTTTTTGAAAAGGGTCTGATACATATATATGAGAGAATAAGAGAAATATCACACAACCAAAGCTGCACAAACAAGGATGCGCATACAACACTCCCTAAAGGCTGACTCGAAATGCAATAGTTGAAATGGCTCGTAGAACCTTAATCCTAACTCTAGGGTTCAGATCATCTGATTCCAATCAAGATACACCGATATACCCAAGCCGAAGCTCGAAGTACGTGGCATAAAAATATAGCTCCGGTTCTAAGGTAATGGCTTCCCAACATCCTTGAGCACCTACCGATATACCTCGGACTATGGCCCTTAGGTACGTGGTAGGGGGGCGCAAACCCAAATAAGTGGTCCAGTTGTGAGGCTCTCTCCCGAACTATGGTTTAGTGAGACAGCCCAGCAACGTGAAGACCGGGACAATATAGGTAAGGAAGTTTTCAAAATATGCTCAACATGCAAGAAATCAGATGGCTATAATGCAAGTCCTAAAGAGATGGATTAAAACGAAGAGAAGCATACATTTGCATACATTGTTTTGCATTCAATCCCTAAAATTGAGGAGAGTTGTATTTCAAACCTAAGTCTAATGTGAGCATGGAATAATCTCCTCAATATGGTCTTACCAAACCATACTTAAATCCTATATGCAAATGATGTCAGCTTAGGACAAAATCTAGGTTTCCTAAGGTTTGCATGGAAATATAGCTGACATTTGGAGAATAAATATTTAGATAATATCAAAGCAAAAGAAAAGGCATAATTCGACCGGATGGAGATGAGTCCCATCTCGGTCGCCAAAACTGTGATCATCGCAAAAATTTTCCTCTCGTGATATTCTCTCTCTTCCTTCTCTTTTCCTTTCCAACCTCTTATTTTCCTCCTTTTTGAAGGGAGAAAGATAAAAGACAGAAAGAAAAGAGAGGAGAGAAAAGAAGGAAAGGAACTCTTTTGCGGGTCTCACTTGACTTTAATTTTGAAAATATTTTGAAATAACTCGCCTCCATTTTTGAAATATTTGCGGGAAAACTGGGAGACGGGATCCGCTCGTCGGTACGAGGTTCGACCGTTCCTGGCGCCTTTACCAGAGGTAATCGAACCAAGGGTCAAATTAATGCCTTTTGCTTTTGCTAAGAAATTATCTAAGAATTTATCCTAAGTCTAAATGCACAATGAATCATGTCTGTGCAATATGCAAAGATGTATGCTCTTTTTGAAAAATATTTTGAAGAATTTCCAAGTGTTTCTGAGATGAATCTGATAAAGTGAAGAAATGATTTCCAACTTAGAACTTAAGATTGAAGTTCTAAGTTTTTAGAAAAATCAAGAGTTTGGAAATATGAATCCGGATTTGGAAAAATGATTTTTGAAGTTTTGAGATAAAAAGAGAAAGAAATTTTCAAAGTCACAAATGGACTTTGAATTTAGAAGTTTGAACTTGGATGAATATTTGGAATGGAATTGAATTCCAATTTTGAAGTTTTGAATTTAGAAGGAAATGTGGGAAATCTAAAGGAATTGAGAAATGGGATTTGCAAAAGTTTGGAATTTCAAGATGAAATCCAAATCCAAGTTCTGGATTCTGAATAGAGCTTTGAGTTGATTTTTTTGGATTTAGGATCCGAAATAGGAACTTGGTTTGAATGAAATGGATTTGGCTTTAAGAATTGGAATTAAAGTGGAATTTTGGATTTGGAATTTTGAAGGGAATTGGATTCAAGACTTGGAATCCAAGATGGTATTTGGATCTGAAATCTGAGATCCAAGACAGGGTTGGACTCTAGATCCTAAATGGAATTGGATCTGAAGTCTGAGATCCAAAGTAGAATTGGATTTTGGATTCTAGAATGGATTTGGATCTGAAGTCTGAGATCCAAAGTAGAGTTGGATTCTGGATCCTAAGAATTGGAATTTGGATCTGAATCTGAGATCCAAAGGTAGAATGAGGATCTGGATCCTAAATGGATTTTAGATCTGTAATTGGAGATCCAAAATGGAATGAGGATCTGGATCCTAAATGGAATTTGGATCTATAATTGGAGATCCAAAGTGAAATGGAGTTTATACTTGGAGATCTGGATCCAAGTTGAGACTAGGATTGAACTTTGGATTTGGGTTTTGAGGAGTCCAAAATAGGACTTTTGAAGATGGATCTGGGTTTTGGGAACCCAGATTGAATTTAAAATTTAAGAAGAGTCAAGATTTTAAAAATCAATCTCAAACTTGAAGATAAGAAGCTAAACTTGATTTTTGAATTTGAAGACGAGTCAGAAACTTCAAAGTTAAATAGAACTTTGGAATTGAATTTTGAATTGAGTTGGAAATTTGAAGTTTAAATATAAAATGATTTTGGAATTTCAAAGTCAAATTGGACTTTGAAATTGAATTTTTGAATATTGAAATGAGATAGAATTGGATTTGAATAAGATTTGATCTGAGAAATGAAGAAGGAGAATCACTTAGAATTTTTGAAGAAGGGAATTTCGAAAATATGATGCAATTCTATCCTAAATGATGGGATGAATTTGAATAAGTTTGAAATTGGATTTTGAAAAGCTATTTCATTCTTTAAGTGAATTAAGAATGGGGTTAAAGATATAATATATCCCTCACTATGGTCATTGGATATATTATATAATAACCATATTTAAATTCAAGTAAAGAATAAAATACATTTTTTTGTGCTTTTATAGAATTTAAAATGAAATTAACCCTCAATATACCCTGACTATGGCCATTGGTATATATTTTGAGTTAATCCTAAGTTTAAATTCTGATAAAAGAAAGAAAATATTTTGAGGAAATGTGATAAATTTTGAAAGTGGATCCAGTGTTATTTTATAAAAGATAAAAGCACTAAGTCTTGTTTACATCCCGACTATGGCCGTTGAGGTAAATCTTCAACTTAGTATTAAATTACCTCTTATGAAATGGTGCACGTGCCATTCGTGTTGCCATTTGTGAGAATTTGAGAAATAAAGGCAAAAATGCATGAAAAACAAGCAATTCATGATTTTACAATGCTCATTCATTCTACCTAGAGCAGGAAATGTAAATTCTCATTCCAATCTAGCTATTACAATATATAAAATCAAATTTACAATCCCAAGTAATAATATCTTTTCCATATTTTCTGCAAAAACAAGAGTTAGCCTAAACAAGAGATAATATATCACAAGAGATGTCACAATGGGAATTTAAGACAGCATGATATACATATTTAAACAACATACATATACATGTTATTTAGTATAATACAGTCACACCCATTGAAGTGATGTGTAAGAGAAAGGTGATATTATGCATATACAGCAAGTGGCTTTGTAAGGAAAATGCAAGTGGCTATGTTATATTGCATGATATGGGCTATTTATACCTAAGTGGGGGTTATGAATGCCTCAAATGCATAAGTGGTTAGGTGAAGTACTTATACAAATGCCACCATTAGAATAGGGATAGGCTGTATGGAAGATGAAGTGAGTGTGGCTGCTGCACTGCTGTGAATATTTAAAAGGATGAGACACAGCAGTGCATTGGCACTGCTGTGAGTATGGGAAAGGCTACAGCAGTAGCTGGTGCAAGCTGGATGGTAAAGGGGATGAAGACATAGGACAACTAAATATGCAGCCCCAGCACTTTATCATTAGGGACTAAGATTCCAGCTCTGCCACTGGACGCTACAGCAGGAGTTAGAACTCCAAAAGCATATTAGACATAGTAGCCTCCGCATTAATCAGGTAGTTTTGCTCCTCTTTGTGATAAAATGACTACCAGCTTTGTGATGCTGATGGATCTTCCAAGGTGACATATAATATACAAGCATCATGTGCTAATATGCAGTCAAGTGTTATACATCAAAATAGGGCTTGACAGAGATTCATGAGGACATCTATACACTAAAAGGAGGCATTGAAAAATGGATTCAGTCCAGCTCCGATTTCGTTCTGAGCCAAACTTTTGATAACCCTCTTTTCCTATCAACACCGTGCCACTCTAATATTGATAGATTGTTTCAAAACTACTGTTACGAATTTCTTGCAAAAAGCACCATGTAAGTGACAGCAGACAGCGAAAATATGGTATATCTACAGTACTAAGGGATCATGAAGAGAAGGTGGTGCTGTTGTGAAAGCAGTAACCCACATACTGATGTTACAAGAAAACATGATAAACACAGTTAAAAGACAGCCAATGCTACAAACAAAAAAAAAAAGTTTATAGGTTGGAACCAATACCATGATGCCATGACTGTTTGTGAGATATTTGTGATGTGGTATTGTGCATCTACTGTGCATAGTGGGTGCTGGAGCATATGTAACAATGAAGGGCTGAAATATGATGGACATATTGCAGGAAATAGGTAAGAGTGCAGGAAATGGTTGAATGTGAAAATAGTGCATTGGTGGGAAGACGTGGCAAGTGTGTGATGTAAAAAAAAAAGGAGTGATGCTGTGACAAATGAGAGATGAGTGCAGGTTTTTGCAAGATGATGGGATGTCCAATGGTTAGCAAGTATGGATGTGTTTCTAATAACCAAATGCTGAGATATTTAGTGACTGGCAAACACGAATACATTGCTTAATAGGTAACTAGAAATATCTCATGGGACTGATACATAATGGGTGATAGTATGATGGTTGCAGTGAACATAAAGGGGTTTTAACAACTTTTGTAGGCCCTGATTTTCCTCAGGTTCTTCAGAGAACCCAGATTGACCAGCCCATCCAAATATGCAGAACTTGGGTTACTATTCGCGATGGCTAAAGCTTTCAGCTCTTCCATTTTCTCTCACCGAATACCAACCCTTTTACTTCCCAACATCATGCTACAGGTAAAGCATCAGTCTCTAGACTCGCAAAAAGACATATCCTCTGGAACTATATGTGGAGAAGGATTCAAGAAGGGTGAGATCTATATACATTTCCAGGTTACTTTGATCCGGATAAATATCATTAGTTGATATTCCGTTATTAGAAGCCGACTTTACAAATTCACTGGAGGGGTACCTGGATGGTAAAGACCCTCTCGTAGCACAAGGCAAAGGGTTGTGCTGAGAATTTAGCTTGGATTATAAAGGCATCAACAAAGGACTTTGTAGTGTATGCCTAATGATAATAGTTTCATCACAACGAGAGTAATCTACCATAGGAAGACCCATATGCTTAGAGTTTCTCAAGATAAAACCCCACATCTACAATTTTAACAACACATGAAAGAGGGGGCGACCTTTTGTTTTGAGCATGCCTCTTTTGCAGGGGAAGAGGACGCAGCTTATGGATAGATATAGGTGTCTAATGGTATGTTATATGGATACTAACATCATAAGTAAATAAAAGAAAAGTAATAAGGAAATCAAAAAGAAAAACAAAAAATGGGTAATATATAACAGAGACATGAAAGTACTGATGTTCACAAAATGATACTAGTGAAAGACCTGTAATGAGTTGCAACCGATCTAAATGGAGTAAATGTAATGCCATTAGAGGGACGGTCAAATGTAAACTAAAAACAGGAAATTAAGTATGGAAAATGATTCACGTCATACAGGATGAAATAAAATGCAGAGACCAAGAAATCCAAAATAAGCTATGAAAAGAGGAAGTGTAGGGATTCAAACTTAATCTCAGAAAATACAGAGGATATAGCCTTCATTAAGGGTTCATTTCACCATCAAATGCTGCAATTTTGACATTGTACGCATGGCATTTCATTATTCTCACAACCAAACAATGTTGTTGACGTGAATGTCTTGAGTCCGAACAAATGAATGATAGCTTGACATCATCTACAGCATGATCTGATTAACAAGATCACTAGAGAAACCTACTCCTGAAATGATAAATCAAGGAATTTCACTAGGTGTCTACAACATGTTTTTGCACTTTCTTAACAGTTGGATTTGAGAATGGCCCTTGGAAAGTTGATTGGCCCAGATGACTCAGCTACCTTGAATGGCTTAAGAGACAACATCGAATTGGGTTATGTCCATATCAGAGGCTACACGCATCTTCCACATCTGAATATGAATGCATCAAATTCTTTTTTTTTTTTTTTGGCAAGAAAATGCCTTATGATACTTCCCAATGTTTCTTTATTTTAGGCAAATCTAAAGGAAACATGTCACGACATTCCAAATGCAAAAACATTGAGGTTTCATACAAAGCCAACATTATTTTGCCAGATGCAAATGTAACCATTGAGATGCAGAGTATAGACTGGGTGTAAAAAAAAAAGAAAAGAAAAAAAAATGGAAAGAGAAAGAAGGAATAAAAAAGATTAACTAAGATCGGCAGATTGAATCTGAAATAATATGAGCCAGAGTCTACTCTTACCCAAATCAGAGAGATCCTATAAGTTGCAGAATTGAAAAATGAGTGTTGGGATGAGCAAATCCCGTTGCTATTGCACGGGATGGCTTGAGATTACTATTAAGCAATCCAATACCACCCGTAGTGCGTTAATGAGAATAATAAAAAAAAATGTAAAAGGAGGAAAAAAATGGAGAAAAACCAGAGAAACGAGATAAAGAAGAGAGAAAGGGATGACCACTAACCGTGAATCAAACGTGGTATTGCTGGTTCCGGAACTGCTGCACTTCCTTTGGTCGATTGAAGAAGAAGTGGGATGAGATTGGGAAGATGTGCTAACGATCGATCGTGAAATGTCCCAGAAGAAAAGTGGATGATCGCAGAGAGAAAAAAAAAAAAAGATGCCAGAGGGAAGTGGATGTGATGGGTGTAGCTTAAAGAAGCTAGATGATGGATTTTTGCAGAGAAAGCTTGGTGACGAAGATGCGGATAATGGATGCCTCCCTCATGGGTGAAGACCTCTTCTTAAAGAAGGGGTGGAAGGTTCTAGTGAAGAATTCGTTGAAAATGGAAGGTGAAGATCAAAGGATTCTGTTTGAGATCTGCGATGGAGAGGGGAAGGAAGAAGCGCGGGAGCGGGTTGTTGGAATTTTGTGATATTTCCTAAAAGAGGCTCCCTTTAAAAAGAAGTTTTTATAAAATAGTTCAGAGTTGAGGTTTTCAGCAAGAAGTTTCTAAAAACCTTGAGAATCATTTGCTTTTCTTGTAATTTTTCCATTTTTTTTGGTTTTTTTTTATGTTATTTTTCGATTTTTTTGTATTTTTAGAATAATCCTAAAGCTTTACGAGAAGTTAAAGATTTAAAACTAATTTTTGTGTTTTTGTAAAAATATTTACAAAAGGAAATTTTTTTGAGAATTTTAAAGCTATTTTGAGAAAATTTCTTCAGAAATGGGTTTAGATCCGGTTTTTGAGGAAATATGGATTCAAAGTCCTGGATTCGGATCCGAAATTAACCATTAATATACCAATATGGAATATAGTTCAGACAATCTGAAGAATGAGCTTTGAAACTGCTTTGATTTTCTCAGAAAACGGGGTTAGGGGCAAAAGAGTTATTTTTACAAAACTTTGAAAAATTTGGGGTGTTCACAGAACCTAAAATTCGCTCTCTCAGAGCAAATCTATTTCCTCTGCATTTCTCCATTTCATATTTACCATTTTCCTCAGGCTAATTTCTTCATACCCAGTCAGATCCTTCTAAACTGGGGCATTTTTTTTATATATCCCAAATTTGGTGTGTTTTCTTTGCCACTAAGCTCGACCATAAGCCGGCTTAGTACCAAAGAGGGGCATCTGTAAACACCCCAAATTTTTACTCACCTTCTTGACATCGCCCTCAATCATCATATTTCAGTTCTTCAGATGTAATGAAGGGCAAAATGGTCATTTTCCAAGATTGAACCTTGCAGAAAGTCCAACATTTCATTCTTGAGCCTCAAATATTCTATATTTAGGTTCAGAGACATCTTCAAATTGCAAAATTTCAAAATCCTCTTTCTGGACAAAAAGTTAGAATTTCCAAGTCCAAGCTCAGAGTGACATTTCATAGAACATGTCTTTGCATAGCATTGCATCATTTCACTGCATAGCATGTCAGTTTGAGATCCAGAACTTCTGATTTTCAAAATTGTCAATCCAGATTTGATTTTTAAACTTTTCAAAATTGATTTTTTAAAACCCTGGGTTTTCAAAATTGCCAATCTTTTCCCATTTTACCCCCAGGACTTTTTAATTACAAAAGTTTTCTCAGGAAAACAATCTGGATATTTGGATATTGATTTTAAATATTTTGTCTCAAAAACTTTTTGCAAAAAGATTTTAAATCTTTTTACAAAAATTTTTACATTTACTTTATCCATATTTTTGCCCTGGAAAACCAATTTTTCCAAATTCTTGAAAACAAATAATATTTTATCTCGTATCTTCAAATAAATGGAGTGGGACCCGCCTTTGAACTAGCATCATACTCAGACTCTCAGGTAAGTTGTTTATTCTCAAGCGGGAGCCACCCGAAGTCCATACCAATTTGCAAATTTTCTTTTTTATTTCTCAATATTATTCATTTTTAGTTAGTGGGCCCACACACATGTGGCACCCCAATTGAAAATAAAAGAGTTGCCAACACAAAATAAAGCTTTATTTTCAAAAGAATTTTAAAGATGGCTAAGGTGGCATCTCCCATTTATTATTAGCATTATTTTTTTTTATTATGTCACTATTCATTTTTTTAGAAACAGTTTTTTAAAAAAAAAAAAAAAGCACCACAGCCGAACTTGCTTAAAATGCTCATTTATCTAAAACAAAGGTAAATGAACCCAAAATGGTTTTTAAAAACCTAAGATTTCATCCATCACCAAAACGGCGAGTTTTCAAAAATTCGGTTACAAAACTTTCAAAAGCTTTCAAAAAAAAAATGTAACGGAAGGGAAATCTGCGTTTTTTTTTTAAAAGAGGGGAAAGTTTTTAAAAAGGGGCAGGGCATTCACGAGAGGGAGGAGAAGACGGGTGAGATTTCTCTTTTGGGGTTTTGCAGGGATTTGCTCTGAAGGGTGAGGTGGCCCATCTGATCTTTCTTCAGCCCCAGCCGCAGGTCCTCCACCAACAGCATCATCCTTCTTCAGCCCCAGCCGCAGGTCTTCCACCACCACCACCAGCATCATCCTTCTTCAGCCCCAGCCGCAGGTCTTCCACCACCACCACCAGCATCATCCTTCTTCAGCCCCAGCCGCAGGTCTTCTACCACCAGCATCATCCGTCTTCAACCCCAGCCGCAGGTCTTCCACCACCACCACCAGCATCATCCTTCTTCATCCCCAGCCGCAGGTCTTCCACCACCACCACCAGCATCATCCTTCTTCAGCTCAGCAGAAGACTTGGTCTTCATCCTCTTCAGCCCAGCCGTCTCTGCACCTACTTGAGTTCAGCAGAGGAAAGCCAAAAGCTTTTCCCTCTCTTTCTTAAGCCCAGCAGCTTCTTTACCCATTTTCCTTCAGCCCACCTTCCTCCAGCCCAACGTTGTCATCCATTTTTATCCCAGTCACAAGGGAACCGTTGTTTTCATCCAATCCAGCCCAACCACAAGTCCAACCCAACGTTACATCCCAGTCAACGTGACCATCTTTCTTTAGCTCGGCCATTGATCATATTCAAAAAGGGGGGGATGTCGATTGAGGTTTTCCTTTGGTTCTGATTGCTCAGACTGTTTCTGATGGTGGTTGCCATGTTCCTGAGGTGATCCCTACAGCCCTCCTGCCGCTAGAAGTACTGCATAAAACTCAGATTCTGTCTCTGTTTTCATTATGTATCATGCTTTTGATTCTTATGTATGTTTTGTTAATGCAATTCTTATTTTGTTATTCTTTTACGTTGGAACTTAGAAAATCTGTAGTTTAGGAATTTCTGCTGGCAGATGTTCTTGGAAGTTTGGTGTCTTGAGGTGTATAAATTTCTAGTCATATTCTGATCATGAAATTAGCCTTATCATAATTGAATTTGTATATGTGAAAAGGATCGGTCGATCAGGAATATTGGAAGTTCTATGTAGTTTTTTTTTTTCATTTAGTTAGAATGGAGAATGTTTTTTTTTTAATTTTTTTAAACTTGTGGGTTGGAAGTTTAACAATGTTTTCTCATTCAACGAAGTCAGACCAGGGTACTATAGCTGAATGACTATGGTTATCTGAATGGAAGGAGTTCCCGCAAGATCTTAGAATGTGATATAAATTTCATTTGCCAAGTACCTTGAAATGTTATATATTCATTCAAAGTGTGGAATTTATTGGAACAACACATACTAAAAAAAAATAAAGGGACAGAAACTATGGTCGTTGATTGAAGTTCTTATTTCCAAGTATTTCCCTTTAAGAACAGAAACTCAGCACCATCTACCCTCTGGCCCGTTCTCATCTTACAGGTTAGCATCAGTTAAATGTTCATCATGGGTTGCTTTTAGTTGTTCATTCTATCAATCAACAAAATCTGTTGTGGAGAAAATTGCTTTATCATTCAATCTACAGGTAATTGTTCATTATTTGGGTATATTAGCACTTACAATTGGGCTTTTGATAAGACTGGTTAGCAATGCCATTGATCTCACTTTTGTCTCACATCTATCCATTTCCTGTGTTGCACAGCATTACCGCCATTCTACCTCTTGTACGTTTTCACCTACAACAGCACATTCCTTGCACATCGTATATGTTGTGTATTTATCCATTTTCTGCTGCAGGTACCCAGTCTTGATAATTGGCCCTGTTCATGTATGGATATTTTAATATCCATTCAGGCTTTATGGACCATCTTTGGCATGCTTCGTTATTGATATATAGGGAAGCTCCATACCCATTTTCACTGAGAAATATGCTATAATTTGAGAATTACAGCTTTGTGAAATCCTGTGAACACCCCAAATTTTTCAAAATCTTTTAAATATTCCCCTTTTGCCCCTAAATTCATTTTTTGAGTAAATAAGTCATTTTAAATCTAAATTCTGGTTCATTTCTCAAGTTTTATTGAAATTAAATTCATTTTATATGTTTAAATTGATTTCGGATCTGGATCCATTGTCCAGATCCAAATCTAAATCTCTTTGTTCAAATTTTAAATTTAAATTATAGAAAATACCAAAAATAGTCTTTAAATAGCTCGGGCAGTCCATTCGACATCCGTTTGGATCCATCACATGTATTTCTCAATTCAAGCTTCAAAAACTCAAACATTTTTCTCAAAACTCGGGTCCGAACCCATTTTCTGAAGAAATTTCCTCAAAATAGCCTTGAAAACCTTCTTTTTGTAAATATTTCTCAAAAATACAAAAAAAAATTAGTTTAAATCCTTGTTTTGCCGTACATTTTAGAATTTTTGTATTTTCCCAAAATACAAAAAAAAAATATAAATACTCATAAAAGAACAAAAATAAATCAAAAATAAATGAAGAAAATTGCAAAATGGTTTTTAGAAACCCGTTTTAGAGAAAACTTTTTAAAGAGGCCTTTTTTTTGGAAAATCTGATTCTCAATGTTTAAAAAAATCGAGTTAGGGTTTTGAAAACCCTAACTCTCGCTTCTCTCTCCCTCAGCCCCCATCAGCCGCCTCCATTCTCTCCTCCTTCCCTCTGCTTCGCCCATCGCTAACTCCCATCTAAGCCCAAACCCTTCATCTCCAAGCCTCCTTCCATCGCCCTTCATCTTCAACCACCTTCCCTCCCGAACCTTCGAACCCCCTCCTTAAGAGGGGAACGTCGAGAAAACCCCAGGCCATCCGTTATCACCCCTCCTTTTTCTTGTAAATAATTCTCAATCGACCTGTCTCCTACCTCTCCACGGCATACACCATTCCTTCCTTCTTCCCCTTCTGACTCCGTTATGAGCGCTTCTTCACCTCCCCATTTTCTCGTTCGATGATCCGTTATCACCCCAGCACCCCTCTTCTCCTTGACGATCCATCTTCGACCCCTCCATCCTCTTCTTCTCGATCTGCCTTTTACCTCCCCTCTTGGTTTAGGCATTATCTGATCTTCATCCTTTAACCCATTCTTGATCCACTATCCTCTGCAAGCAAACTTGGGGGTCAATTTCCCTTTGGCGCCTCCTCTACAAGATCATCTCTCTCTTCATTTCGAATCTTCTTCCCCAGCCAGCTAAAGAGGGTAGGTCATCCCTGCAGTCGGAAAGCGCCAGACTCCCCTTTCATCTAAGACCTTTGTAGAGCTGCAGGTAAGTGTCCAATCTTCCTCCTCTTTCCTTTATTTTGATGGATATTATTTGTTGTTAGATTCTCTTTCTTTTTTTTTTAATTTTCACAGCATTACGGAAGGGATCGACCTGCATATAACAGGATCGATCCTCCATTGCTATAGCAAGTGGAAATCCATCTTCCAACATACTTTCCTGCATTCTTTTACTTTTTATTTTTTTTTATTTTTTTGTTTGATGTTCTGTTTTTCCTTTCCCCTTCGTTTCTGAATAAAAATTTAATCTACAATGGATTTTTCCTTGGCCGTGTTAGTCTCCTGATTTGTTTTTTTTTAAAAAAAAATTCGTTTATATCTCAAATGATGATGTTAGAATCGAAAGATCATAAGGGGTTGTCTAAAACAATAATAAAGTTATTAGATCTGAGATCTTCAAGTTCTGTTATTGGATTATTTTTCTTTTATAGCAAATTTATTTTTCCTATATTTTTCTAAATGGGAGGGAAGGATAGATGGATGTTTCATTATTTTATAAACTTTGATCCATGCCATGCCATTGGTAAAGTCTCCTTTCCCAGCATTTCAGCTATGCTCTGAAATTGTTCATTGGATCTAGATCCCTGTTCCTCAATCCCACTGAAAGTTACTTGCTAAGTCTGATTCTAACGTTAGCTGTGATCATGAGAATGGATGTTAATTGGAGTCGGTGAGCCTGATAAGAATCGATCAGCAGAGTCGATCTGTTGGGAGTCTAAGCAACAAATCTGAGATCCATGATAGTTGCGTTAATGGTCTTCTGCTGCAAAACCATCAGGCCCGATCATTGAGGAAAGATCTGTTATACCTCTGCAACACCATCCCTTGTAACCCATTACAGTAAGATTAGGCCTGTTGCCATTTATCTTTTACTACAGCACACCTGGGGTCATCACTTATTGAGGATACGCTTCCTCGGTCATGGATATATCTGTCAATGGTTGCAACAAAAAAAAAAATTTTTTGGAGGAAACAAGGTGGATTTATAAATCCTTGTCATAATGTTGTGCAAAAAAAAAAAAGAAAAATTTGATGTCCATTACAGGAATTACAATTGCTGTGCTCCAGTTTGCTTGCTGTTTACATTTAAAATGTATGCTTATCTTGTTATGTGAATCTATTAATAGAGGTACTTATCAACATGTTTCGATATTTGAAAAATAATCTGCATCATATTTAGCCTTTATTTTCCTATAGGATGTCAGGTTCAGTTTCTGCAACAGGATTGCCCATCACATACTATCCCAACAATATCAACAATCCCTTATGTTTGATTGTAGTGGATACTCCAGATTTCATTTCTTTTTATATATGTATATCAGATTTTGAGGTAGTTGTGTAACATAGATGACTGTGTGAATGGTAATTCTAATAAGCATGATACGTTTGCTTATGAGATTCTATGCATATAGTTTTTTTTTTTTTTTTGAAAGAGAAAACTCTTGTGTATATATTCAGTGTACAATTTTTTTTCCTGCTCCTTTTGAGTGGATAGTCAATGTAGGGAAATAGATTATCTAGATTTCTGCAATAAGGGCAATGGTAACCAGGAGATCAACTGAACCACTACAGGAAAACTTCCACGAGTCCCACTTCTGTATTACTAATTGAGTGGTTGTTAATTTTTTTTTCTTTTTTTTATTCCTCAATAACTTCCTCTCCTGTGCAGATTTTCTCCCTTTGCATCTTAATTATACATGGGACCTCTGTATTTAGTGTTTTAGTTTGTTCTTTCATAATCACATGTGTATGGTGTATTATGGTCTTCATATAACATTGTGTTAAGTATATATGTGAAGATGAAATTCTGGAGTATCTGTAAAGATGGAATTCTGGAACATCTGTGAAGATCGCATTGGTAATCATTGCCAATGGAGAGCTACCAGGGCACATTGTCACGACCAGAACTCCTGGAAACAACAACCAGGGTAGTTAAATTGTTTCGTCTTAGAGAAATCAGAGTCCACTGTTGCTGATGGAACGTCGAATCCATTGAAGGGTTATCTTCCTGCAAAATTGCTTATTATTTGTCCCACTGTAGTGCACACACGTGTGTATTGAACACACCATTTCTGCATGATATCTTGTATTCTGATTCTTTCAAAATCAATGTTATACAGAAGGATGTAAAAAGGGAGCTCGAGTGTTTCCCCTTATCATACATCGGCAGATGTTTTGCAATTCAATGTGAAGCATGCCGTTGTTTTTAATGCTCGGTTATATATATCATTTGTGGTAGATATATGCACTTAACACCTTTCTCATATCTTCCTCTCTGCATACTTATTATACCATTCATGTTGTCCCAAAGTCATTATAACCTGTCTGAGTATTCATTGCTGCGCCATCTGTAGCATCTCCTTCCCTTGCCAATCCCACCCATAGTGCCTACCACTCTCTACCACTTATATTCCCACTGTTATTTCCCTATTGCACAGCATTTTATTGTCACTTCCATTTTCTATATATCCATCTGCACATTCACCAACAGCCATGCTTTTAACCAATTTCATAACAGCCCTGTAGCTTCCAGCGGCTGTGTGTTGCCAAGCCACCCTCACAGCAAAGCCCAAATACCTCACATTATTCTTTCCCCACTGCCTTTAGGTACTGCTGCACTCACTTTTCCCGGCACTCCATCTTGTCTTTTCATTATTACTGCATTGTTTTACCTTTTGATCTGCAGGAAAGTGCAAAAAGGATGTTGTTCATAACCCTTTTTCAGCCATCCTGTGCAAAAGGCACATTAAAGCTACTTCCTTTGTTATCATTTGCCATTTGAAGTTGTATTGAATTGATGGCTGTATTTCTATAAAATGTGTTATCTCATTTCCTGCATTCATGTAAATACTAATTAGAATCAGTGCCAATGCCATGCCTACATTTCATTAGGCACCCCTACTACCTGTGCACTTACATTTAGTGTGTCACCAGCCAAAATATCTCACTGCCTTATTGTTTTCCTGCCGCCATACAATTTGCACACACCACTCCACTTATATATATATATATACATATATATATATATATATATACGTTCATACTCAGGTACATATATATATATATATAAATATATGTATACATATATACATATGTACATAAATATATATCAATTTTTTTTATATACATACTTTTAGATTTCAAATATCTTGGCATGTGAGCATTCTTCTACTATTAACATCCATATGACATTTTGCAAAATCTCTCCTACATTTCATACTAACCCAATGTTTTTGCAGGAACTATGTAAAGAATGTCATTACTTGGGGAGTTGTATTGGCAATTTCATGTGTTGTAATAGTTAGATTTTAATGAGAATCTACCTTTTTCTGCTTTAGGTAGAATGAATGAGCATTGTAAAAAGCATGAATTACTTGTTTTATGCATTTACCCTTTATTTCTCAAATTCTCACAATGGTGAAACACGAATGACACGTGCACCATTTTGTAAGAGGTAAATCAATCCTAAGTTGACGATCCACATCAATGGCCATAGTCAGGGTGTGGACAAAACTTAGGATTTTTATCTTTTACGAAATAACACTGGGTCCACACTGGATCCGTTTTCAAAATTCATCATATTTCCTCAAATATTTTCTTCTTTTATCAGAATTTAACTTAAAATTAATTCAAAATATATACCAATGGCCATAGTCAGGGTATATTGAGAGTTAATTTCATTTTAAATTCTATAAAAGCACCAAATGTATTTTATTCTTCACCTGAATTTAAATATAGATTATTATATAATACATTCAATGACTATAGTCAAGGATGTATTATATCTTCAATCTTATTTTTAATTCATTTAAAGAATAGCATAGCTTTTCCAAATCCAATTTCAAAAATTTAAATTCATTCATCATATAGGATAGAATTGCATCATATTTTCAAAATTCCCTTTCCAAAAATTCCAAGTATCTTCCTCAATCTATCTTCAATCTTTATAAAATCCAATTCATCGTCAAATTCAATTTCATTTTCAATCTCAAAGTTCAATTCAACTTTGAGATTTCAAAGTTATTTTTATATTCAAATTCAAATCAGATTCCAAAGTTCAATTTGACTTTAGAAATTCTAAATTCATTTTATATTCAAAGTTCATTCTAACTTTAAGATTCTTGATTCATTTCCTAAATTCCAAAAATCAAGCTTTCAAATTCAAAGTCCAATTTGACTTTGAAATTCATTTACATTCAGGGTTCAAAACCTCAAATCAAAAATTCGAAAGATAGATCCTGATCTCAACTTGGATCCAGATTTCCAAGTATAAATCTCCACTCTTTGGATCTCAGATTGTAGATCCAAAAATCCATTCTAGGATCCAGAACTCGATTCTACTCTGGATCTCAGACTTCAGATCCAAATCCATCTTAGGATCCAGAATCCAACTCTACATTGGATCTCAGACTTCAGATCCAAATCCATCTTAGGATCCAGAATCCAACTCTACATTGGATCTCAGATTTCATATCCAAATCCATCTTAGGATCCAGAGTCCAATTCTACCTTGGATCTCAAACTTCAAATCCAAATCCATCTTAGGATCCAGAACCCAATTCTACATTTGGATCTTAGACTTCAGATCCAAGCCCATTCTAGGATCCAGAACGCAAGTCCATCTTGGACTCCAAATCTCGGATCCCATTCTGTTTAGGATCCGGAATCCAACTCCAATTCTAGATTTCAATTCCATTTTCGGATCTAATCTGAATCTCTTAAATCCATTTCTATTCTTAAATACCATTTGATCATCTCAGATCCATTCCAAACTTAAAAATCCAAATTCAATTCCATCTCAAGTATTCATTTCCTTTCCTAAATTCAAATTCAAATTCAAAGCCCATTTTTTTAACTTTGAAACTTCATTTCCTTTCATTTTAAAGCTTCAAGTCATTCCTTCTCATTTATTCTTCCAATCCTGATTTACTTCAAAAGCTTAGAACTTCTCTGATCTATCTCAAGCTCTAAGTTAAAATTCAATCATTTCTTCATTCCTTTACCAAGTTCATCTCAGAATACTTGGAGATTTTCGAAACATCTTTCAAAAGGAGCATACATTCTTGCATTGCACAAGCATGACTCTCTGTGCATTTAGATCTTTAGGATAAATTCTTAGATTATATTTAGGCAAAGCAAAAGGCATAGATTCGATCCTTGGTTCGATTACCCCTGGTAAAGGCGCCAGGAACGGTCGAACCTCGTACTGACGAGCGAATCCCGTCTCTCCATTTTCCCACAATATTTTAAAAAACGGAGGCGAGTTATTTGCTAAATATTTTCAAATTAAGGTCAAGTGAGACCGCGCAAAATAGTTCCTCTTTTCTCTTTCTTTCTTTTTTTTCTCTTTTCTTTCTTTTATTCTTGTCCCTTCAAAAAGGAGGAAAATAAAGGTTAGAAAAGGAAAAGAGAAGGAAGAGAGAGAAACCAACGAGAGAGGAAAAATTTTGCGATGATCACAAATCCCCTACAGAAACTGTATATACCTGTATTTTCTGATTTTACCCATTATATGGATTTTCCATTAATATGTATATTTTCTCATTACATGTATATATATATCTATATATATGTATATCTATTGTATATCTACCTATATGTATACATATATATGCATATATATATATATGTATATATATAGGTATATATATATGTATATATATACTTATATATATATATATATATATATCCCTTCATGTGTACTTGTTATTACATATATTTTTCTTTTCTCTTACTTTTGTAAATATATCTTCATTATCATATATCATTCATCATAAATTCAAGTATTTTTATATCTACATGTATATCTTTGTTGTATATAGTATATATATACCCATTTTCTTGGTTATCTTGTACTAATTCTCATTTTGCAGGAAAAGCTGGAGGATGCTGATTCTTTTTCATTATGTATTTTTATTTTATTTATTTTGACTCACGTCAGAGATGTAATAATCAAACTTGGAATAATATTTACTTTTACTGCTTAGATTAGGCTGCATCTCATATAGTTTGATTTCAGTAATATCTTGATTCTATGATGCATAAATCTCAATTTTCTAAATTCACCGTGGATGAACACGAATGGCACGTGCACCAACTCTTAGAGAGTTGATGAACTCGGTGGAGTCCATATTTACGGCCCTAGTCGGAATATGGACGAGACCGCGATCCATCATCTTTCTACTAGTCACATTGAGCCTACACTCTTAGGCTATCTTAAAAGTGCACATCATATTTCTAAATTTTCAAAATATTGTGAATTAACTCAAGTAAACTCTGAACATATTCATGGCCACATTCAGAATATGTGAAGGCTTTACTTTGGCTTAATACACATTTTCCAACAAATTTTTCAGAAATCTTTTCAAAGTGCATTCATTCATTCAAATCATCTGCATCATATGTTTTTCTCATGATTTTCTCAAGAAACTTTCACTTCATGGAATCGATTTCTCAAGAAACTATGATGATATTCGGAGTTGGATTTCCCAAATCAAAGTTTTCCCGTGATTTTCCTTAAAAAGTTATTTTCTTAAGATCCATTTTCAAAAGGAATTTTCATCTTTTTCAAAAAATCAAAATCGATTTTCAGAGATTTCAAGGACAATGTTTTCAGGATATCAATTTCCTAAGTTTTGAATTTCTTTCTCCAATGAGTTTTCCTATAGATTTCCCCTTATTTTTCTAAGAAAATTCTCAAAATCCAAGTTTTCCTGATAAGTGTTTTCCTTTTCAAATATTCATCTTTTCTCAAGAATTCCTTCATTTTTCCTGAGATTCTCATTTCTCCATGATTTTCCAAATCTTTATAAACTTTCTCAAAATTTTCCTGAGATTCTCATTTCTTCATGGTTTTCTAAGTCTTTATAAATTTTCTCGAGATTTTCCCGAAATTCTCATTTCTTCATGGTTTTCCAAGTCCTTATAAACTTTCTCAAGATTTTCTCGAGATTCTCAGTTCTTCAAGATTTTCCAAATCTTTATAAACTTTCTCAAGATTTTAAACCTTCTTCGTCTGAGTTTCCTGAGAGATTGATTTCCATCTTTTCTTGAGAAATGCTTTTCAACTCAAATGTTTTCTAAGCATACATCATATATTCCAATTTACATTTTCAAAAAAACTCATAGCACATGCCTGAATTCTCTGTGCGTTTAGGATAGAACACAATTTCAATGATTTTACTAAGTCAGGCATAAATTTTTGTCCTTGGTTCGATTACCCCTGTTAAAGGCGACAGGAACGGTCGAACCTCGTACCGACAGGTCGAGCCCTATCCCATGGATTTTCCCGCAATTTTCAAAATGGAGGCGAGTATTTTAAAATAATTTCCAAAATCCGGTCAAGTTTGAATCACAAAAGTTTGTCCATCTCTCTTCCGCAAAGAAGGGAAGACGGAAAAAATTTTGTGACGATAATAGTTGGTCCACACAGGTCCAATAAAGAAAACACGGATTGGAAATCAGATTCGGACTCCCAGAAGATCCGAAGGTCCAACCCACTTTGAGAGGGAATCTTGAGAAATTTGAATATTTCAAGACTCTAGTGCGAGATCCAAAATACATTAAACAAAGTAAATGTGAAGATAAGAAGAATTGGGAAAGCCCACGTGGAAGTGAGGAAATCCACCAAAAAGGAAAATGTTAAGCGTAAGCTTATATAAATTAATCCCGCCAAAACAAGCAATTGAACATAGTATGGGGTAGTGGTGAGGCTCGTTACCTCTTGAGGTTTGTTGCACGATCAAAACCCAACGTGCGCACATGGGTATTATGAAGGAATACCCTTTTCCTTTTTACATAAAAATCGAAAATAGACCTAGACAGGTTTAAATAAAATAAATTTCGCACCACTTGCAACGAAATGCAACATAGCATAGTGGTGGAGTTTGTTTCCCCTTTGGGAACAAACCTTACTTCGAAACCCCCTATGCATCTGGCTTTTTGCATGAATTACTTGCATTTTTACCTTTTTGAAAAGGGTAAAAATGTGGAGGCTAAAGAATCCCTATCTTTTAGCCATCTCTGCACGAAAAACGTGAGAGGAGTTGCTACTCCTCTCACTTTTTCAACATTGTAGGGGAATCCCACCAAAAGAGATGGAGGGGTACCATAAAAACAAAAAAGTTAAAAAAATACTACTTTTGAGGAGATTAAGTAGGGGGGACGACCCCTTTAGAAAAAAAACATGAAACCTACCTTACCATTTTTATCCCTTTCTCTCTCTATATATATATTCTCAACACCTCTATTTTTTGACGTGGGACTTTCTTCTTCCTTGCTTCACGTGGAGTTCCAACCAAAGAAGACAGCTTCATCTTCACTGGCTCAATCCTCTGAACAAGGTAAGGGATATTCTATTTGTGTGTGTGTGGTTAGTGCCTTGTGGCACAAATAGGCGGTAACATCCTCATCCTTCTCTCTTTGACGGCACCACCGACATGGGATAACACTTAGCATCATGAGGTGTGTGTGTTTTTTGGACCCCTAGTCATCTATAGGACTAAGCTTAGGGGTTAAGCGAGCAACATCCGTCTTAAGTTGATGCAGTGACCACAATATTTCTTTTTTTTGTTTATAAGCATTCATGTAGTCCTGCGCCAATACGTATGCATCTATCGAAGGTGTCGATGGTGGAGGAGAGAAGGGGTCGTCCCGCAATACCATGTCAAGGCGGTAATGGCTGGGACCGAGTCCCACATCAAGGGTGTCGTCTGCCATTAAGACCCACCTTGGCAGGCAGCACCCCGATAGCTTATGTATGGCGGATAAAAAAAAATAATTTTTGTGTTGCATCCATCTTATATTGATCATTTTTATAGATCTGTGTAAGTGGCGCAGATCTGACCATACGGCCTGGGTCAACTTGGATCTACGGTGCCAGGACAGGATCGGGTAGGTCTTATTATAAAACAACCTCTGGAATACCTGTGACACACACCAATCTTCCGCATATGAACAACAATCGTGGAACATGAAATAAAATAAAACTTGTCTTCATAGCACATCCCATGTTTATCTATTCTTAAGCATATAGCAGAACACCTGATCTAACATAGACTAGGAATCCACAAATATGTGGTCTGTTTATGTTGTAATCATATGTACATAGTGGCTTGATCAGTTTGATAGAATTGACTACATGTTGTATTTTCCTATAAATTAAATACGTGGTAGTGAAGTCAGATAGAGGGGTTACTAAAACTAGATCTATTAGTTCATGTTTATAACTCTGTCAATACAGAACCGTGCAAGATGAATTTGCATATAAACTTATGAACCCAGTTAGTCTGGTTCAGTGTGTGAACATGTGCATGTTCACAGGAACCCAAATCTGGTTCCTTTTATTCCCAAATGCCATTTATAAGATCAAATGAGAGAAAAAAAAACAACTACATGAAGTTGTACTCAGAACTACAGACTCGATGGGCTGAACCACGTTGGTGTAATGGGTGTCTCATCGACCCTAACTGGAATACTCTGCCACTCCTGACAGCAGTCCATCGATGGGTTGGAGGGGTCACCAACGCCAGCGTGCGGGTTGAGCACGCTGGGCCTGTACCTGGTAGGGCTCGAGGTATGCCAGCCAGACCAGCACATAGCTGACACTTGCGCCATCACGAAGGTACATGACTAGGGTGGTGTACCCTACCCATCACTTAAGGTTAGAGAGGGACCAAACCCCTCGATCCAGCCAACTAGGTTTGCGCGATTTGTTGAACTGAATTATAACGCTGCACCACTAACGTGGGTACAACAGAGAATGGGTAACCCCATTCAAATGTTTGTTGGGCCTGCACGCATAGGTGAGAGGTGGGCTCCTCAACGAGCACTAGCGTCTGTTCGCGTGTCTCGTTGTTGGCATCACTTGGTGGTGGCAGCCACACGGGCATGCTTAGGGCAGCCCGACGTGGTGTGTGAAGTCCATGTGACTTCAATAAGAGTGCACATAAAGAAAAGAAAAATGTGTGTAAGCAAAGCATGCCACGAGGATGGCATTGTTCGTAGGTGTGAATGCATACACTATAGCTCAGAAAATAAATGTTCAAATATAGGCTCTGAGTCAAGCAAAAATCTGAGAATATACATAATTGGACAGTGCTTATGAGACACCCCAAATGGTAAGATGCATAATATGTGTTTGAACCCAGTTGCGGGTTCAGGATTTTGAAAATCCCTCATGGTGAGATGGCTCGCACAAGAAAATAAATGAAAGACTAAAAAGTATGCATAAACAAAAAGATTTGCGAGACTCTGGGTATACCTGAAAGACAGTATATGTTATCGGATTCTCAGGGCTCTAGGTACACCTGAAAGACGGTGTATGTTACCAGACCCGTGTTCTACCTCGGAGAGGGTAGATGGTGCAAGCTCCATAGGATAATTGTATTTTTGTGAGAGCTAGGTGTCTCACCTGGTCTCCAGTCCTCAGAGTTAGGGGGTCAAGACTACCAATGCGTCCTAGGTGATAGATTCAAGTCTTGTGCAGAAGTTACAGGGTGCATCCTAATTCTAGTTCTAGCCACTGGGGAGTACTCTCTTGGTCAAAGACTGTCCCTTTTGGATATCCGTATGGCTAGTCATACAGGTTATTAAATAATAGACTCCCGTATGGTCTTGGTCTGATACGATGTCAAATGTTTGTGCGTACCCACAAGGTGGGTGCGAGATAAATATAAAATTTTACCTTTTTCTTGTACAGTTTTTTAGTGCATTCTTCGTAGTCCTTGCATTAATTCTTAGAAATTTTCAGTAACAAGTGATTCATGTAAGAATGAGCATGTATCTGGTACAACTTTGTTATTTTATCATAAAGTAGAAAGCATGCATGTCTTCGTAGTAATTTTCTTCTTAGCTAGTTATATATTTGCTGAAATTTTACATTAATGATACTGAGGAAATGTTGCACATATTTGTACACAGGACACTGAGCATAACATATAGATATAATACTTCTTACGTAGACAGGGGAGTCTGACCCTTTTTGCATTAATATTTTTCAGGTAGTGAATAAGTGGAGCGATCGCGGGTGTCGCAATGGAAGTAGCCATGGGATCTCATCTTTCAGTGTTCATGCTTAGACTCTGATTAGTTAGATTTATGTTACAGTTATAAGATGTAATTAATGACATTAATACCTTATTTAATGAATGAAATGTTCTTTAGTACTCTTTGTTTTACCCTGTAATTTGCCAGACTATTTGACTGGTCACTTCCGCTATTTCAAAAAAAAAAAATTATCCAAAATTTTCCATCCAATTTGTTGGGGTGTTTCACCATGAGTAATCTGTTTAACTCCAAAATTTTGGGTATTATGTTTTAGCATTCTAGATTGTTGATTTTGCCTTAAACTGTTTTTGACTTTTTTTATTTTGCAGAAAAGTGCTTCTGGTTTGCGGAATACCTCCTAGAGCTTTATCCAAACATATTTGGATGTGGACCAACTGATAGTTTTGTAAAGACATGGTTGAATCCGATAAAACTTTTTTGTTCTTGAAATACTTTGTGTTATTGCATTTTTTTTGTATGCTTTATAATTTGTCTATGTTTGAATCATATCATATATGGACCTGGTATGACTTAGTATTGATCTAGTTTTTATATGAATCAAGTTTAATTGGATTAGGATCTATTATTTTTTATATTTGAATCAAAATTGGATCAGATGTTTTGAATGTATTAAGGTGTCATAAACCTCAGTTTGATCCGAAAAAACATTTTTGATTTGATTAAACCTATATGAATCTGGCTCGAGTTTGGTATAAAATTTTAATACTATACCTCGATCCATGTATTAATCAGACTTTCGAGTTCGGACCCGATCTTAAACAAGTCTTATTATTTACAACCATACCCGAACCGAATAAGGTTTGGTCCGGGTCGGATCGGAGTAAACCAGATCCGTTGATGAGCCCTCATCCGAGTGAGCTGCATATCGCTGTAGCCAATCTCGACGAGGCATGTAGACCGTTCAATCTTCTCTCAAATTTGTTTTTTATTATGAAAGATCGAGCGGAAGGTCCTTGGTACGTCAGGACTTCACTTTTATATAAACCAAATTATCAAGTTACCCCTGATACAACGCCAGCTTAGTCAAGCCACCATCGACTACAAGGTACGACGGAAACACTCATAAAGGTTGATTACCTTCTACACTAGAAGCATGGCTTGGTTCCCCTCCCCCTCCCTTGCTTTCTTAAGAGAATAATATGGAACGAGCTTTTTTGGCACCAAAAAGTGAGGCTATTCTTAGCTTTTCAGATCCGGTAGTTAGAGAAGCTCTATTGGCATAAGAGAAGGATATGGCCAAAGTGTCACGTCACTACTGACTGTTCTTTTCTTGTGTAGGTTGCTAGCGATAATCAGCGTAGCGGAGCTGAAGGGACAGATCAAGGCAATGAACAAAAATACGCACAAAATCTTGGCGATGATTAGATTAATGTGTTGAAGAAGTTCTAAATTTTTTGTTTCAAAAATGTAATTGTTGAATTGTAAATAATTAAACTTGTTAATTTTAAAGTGAAACGATTAATTGTTTTAGATTCCTTTTATATGAAATTTTATGTGTACTTTGTTTTTTATTTACAAGAAATATAAATTGTAGCGTTCTTGATATTTAATTTTCAAATAATTTTTTTTTTATTTTTTTTTTCAAGTTTGCGACGGATATATTCGTCGCTATACATATAATTTAGCGACGGATGTAAATTCATCGCCAAGCTGAGGTCGTCGTTTAGTACCGACGGATTTGTGACAGAATCCCTCTTTCGTTATTCTGTCGCAATTAGCGACGGAACTGGCGACAGATTTATTACGTCGCCAGTTAGCGTCAAAAAATTTGCGATGTAAGTTGTCTGTCGCCTCTTCGTTGCTAAGCCGGTTAGCTACGGAATGAGGTCGTCGCTAATCCACTGCTTTGTTGTAGTGTATTGATAAAGAAAATATACTGAAATAAATTGTATCCAATGCACCTAAGTTAAGGCAATCAAAGTTATATGAAATCTAACGACATGCAATATATCACATGAAACTTTCATACCTGAGAGGCACCTACAATTGAAGTTCCCCTGTTCTGCAAAAAACTGTTGAACTCAGCTCGGAGAACGTCGACGATGGTTTCATGGAAGTAGTCACGCATTGTGTCCTTAACGATCTGGCGTACATCATCACCGAAAAAAATAGGATGCTTGGAGATTATGTTGACAAAAGAAGTATGTGAGTTGTGACCGGAGGAAGCAACGACAGGTGAGGTGTTCATATTACTCCCAAACCCAAACACACGACCCTTTTTGGGTTTACCTGCTGCAGTCACCCATGCTGCAGGATCAAATAATGGATGCTATGTAGAGTCATCGCCATATCGCTCTACCATCTGTTGCTCATATGGCTCCTACAAAATAATGTTTATAGTATGCATTAATAATTAAGAATTACAATATTTATGATAACTTGTATATTACAATGATTATTAATAGAATAAATACATATCGTTGTCGTTCTTGCCTTCTCTGATACGAAGTCTCCTGTGGTCTTCCGTTTATGTGTTTCAACAAACACATCCTTATATGGTACAATGTCTCCTTTTCTGCTTCCTGCGAAGTTAAATGATAAAAGATTTAGTTAACAGGTTTGCAACAATACTTATAAAATTGATAATATATATTGATGAGTTACCATTTTCTTCAGGTGGCTCCCAAAAGTCTTAGATCCACCTGTGTGTAGATGGGCTTCGGGCATTTTTGCTCGATTTTTTGTGCAACCTTCGTAGAACGATTTCAAAATGCATCCTCCGCCCACTTGTCCCACATTCGCTCCCAAGAATCTCTCCTGATAGTAATAGGGTCATGGTCCTTCCACTATAGTGGATCATCTATTCCGCCATATGCTTTTTTTGTTGCAGTCTTCATATTATGCAGCATGTCTGCAAATCGATTGGCAACCACCATCTGCCACACCTTCCTTGCATCATGTTCCTCCATCGTAGTCACGAAGCAATTCAAAGCCTATATATATCTTCAGAAAGTTAGTAGACATGGCTATAAAAAATAAATAAATATGAAACACATTAACAATGACAAACAACTGTATACCATGAATGAGGACCACAATCTGTCTATCACCTCTTTTGGATACCGTTTCCATTGAGCGACCGGTCCTGGTAGATGTTGAAGAAGTAAATTCCTAATCTTGTGTAGTACTTCTTGTGGCTCAAACCTCATATTGCACATGAATTGGTACACAGTAAATATCAATATAAAATATTTATAAGATATGCAATAAGTAAAAATGAAATACTTACGGTCGATTATCGATATACACTATTCGAATGAGTCTTCTTATGCCAGACTGAGAAGACTCTGCATCTTGTGTTGGCTCCTGACTTGTATGATCAACTGGTGTAGGTGGGTCATGTACAGGCGAAACATCATCTGTAAAAAAATACATTAGAAATTCTCAGAATGCGCATTTCAACTAATCAAGCATCCAATTAGTTAAATGATATACCTATCACAGGAGACTGTGAAGATGAAGGCTGGGTCTGGCTACTACCGGATGAATGACCACTGTAAGCTCCATGAACCATGTTCTAACAAATAAAAAATGTCATACAATACATTCAAATAATTCGCATCAAGTATTACAATACATTGAAATAATTTAAATCATTAGAATACTTGCAAATCATTCACATCATTGCAATACATTCAAATCATTCGCATCAAGTATTGCAATACATTCAAATCATTCGCATCAAGTATTACAATATATTCAAATCATTCACATCAAGTATTGCAGTACATTCAAATCATTTGCATCAAGTATTACAATACATTCAAATAATTCAAATCATTCACATCAAGTATTGTAATACATTCAAATCATTTGCATCAAGTATTACAATACATTCAAATAATTCAAATCATTTACATCAAGTATTGCAATGCATTCAAATAGAGGTTTGTATTACAAGATTTTGCTCACTAGCTTAAGAATTCTTCCTCATCACTTGTTTGACTTTCATATTCTTCTTCTTCTTCATCATCATCTTCTTCTTCTTCTTCTTCTTCATCTTCTTCTTCATTGTTTGCCCATCCACTTGGTATATCATTTGGATCACATTCTTCTATGAATATTTTATTGACCAATGAAGATACGACATGCATATCATGCGCAATATCGTAACCATAAGAGAAGTCAAAGATATCATCTGATTGATAGTAATCACTGTCTTCAGCTAACTTGTCTTCTTGTAACTGATCATACTCAGGGTATAGTTTGGACTTCACCTTGCAAACTGCCCCACCATTCATTTCTATCTGACTTTTTTGTACTCGGATATGAAGTAGAATAAACTTGTTGAGCTATCGAGACTAATATGAATGGTTCATATGTTCCAAACCTTGATTTATGATTCACCTCCACAGTGCCTGAGGCTTTGTCGAGTCTTGTTGCAGTTGGATCAAACCAATGACACTTGAATAAAGTTACCCTATTATTTATGCCTAAGTAAGTCAAGTCCATTATTTCCTCTATAACACCGTAGTAATCATGTTCATTTTCACCGTAGCTGCTACCCTTGACACACATGTCACTATTCATCGTTGATTTGTTTATACTATAATCTTTTGTAAGAAATCGATAACCATTTACGATGTACCCATTGTAACATTGCACAACTTTGGTCGGACCATTTTCTAAATCACATATTCCTTGATCTTTAACATCACCATGGCGGACCTACACACAAACATAAACAATGATTCTGATCACGACCAATTAAGTAACTTAGTGTTGTTTACAAGTACACAATTTATGTTAGCATCCTTACCAACTATTTCAACCACTCCACAAACTTAGTTTCACGTTCTTTTTATACTTCTGCATCAGTGAGATGTGAAACTTCTTTTCACAACTCCAGATCAATTCGTTCGCAAACCACAAATACTTATATTATCGAACCATGTATGCACGTATAGAACATAAAATGATTTATAATTGTGTTGCGTCTACATATACTTACTCGATGTATGGGTCGATCACTGAGCAATTAAAAAGAATATAGATATGTGTTGCATCATGCTCTCGATCTGTCAAGAGTCTTGATCGGCAACTACCAAATGCATGCCCAAGTGGTTGAAATATCGACAGCTTGTCAGCTACAGTAAACTGTTCTCCATCATCGTTACGAGACAGGCATGTGTAACGTGTTGGAATGTGAGGTTCAAAGTACATAGATGAGAAATTTGAAATCTCTTCTAAAGTGTACACCTCATAAATAGAGCCTTCTACTCTTGCTTTATTACAAACTTTTTTTTTGAGGTCAAACATGCATCTGTCAAAAATATACATTTCAAATTTGAAATATATGTCATTGAAAAGACAAATATAAGAAAACAAATACCTTTCAAATGGGTTTATCCATCGATACTGCACAGGGCCAACAACCCTTAGTTCATATGGCAAATGTATGATCAAATGTATGATCAAATGTTCCATAACATCAAAAAATGTTGGCAAAAAAATCTTTTCTAGCAGACAAACAGTGGTGATGACAGAGTCCTTAAGATTTTTTACATCAGATACTACGACTTCCGATGCGCACAATGTTCTAAAAAATCAACTCAACTCAGACAATACCCCCCCCATATAGGTTTGTCTAACATATCATGGAATACTAGGGGTATCAATCGTTGCATAAAGATATGACAATCATAGATCTTCAACCCATATAATTGTCCATCGTCAATCTTCATAGCCCGAGCAATGTTAGAGACATATCTATCTGAAAATCTCAACTGTCTCAACCATTGACATACATACTTTATTTGATCAGGTCCAAGCACATACTTTGCCTTTGGTTTCAGTACTTTGTCATTATACTCTTTGAGTTCTAATTCTGGTCTTTTACAAATTACTTTTAAATCCATATGAGCCTTCGGATTATCCTTCATTTTCCCTTTAACATTCATTACTGTATTGAACACATTATCAAACACATTTTTCTCCACATGCATCACATCTAAATTATGTCGTATCAATTGGGTCGGCCAATATGGTAGTTCCCAAAAAATAGATTTCTTTGTCCATTTGTGATTCTTCCCAAATCCAAGAAAGGGTGTCGGACTGCGGGCATCTGTTAATACATCTGGAAAGTATCATAATCTTCTTAAAATCTCTATGCCAGACAATCTTGTGGATGGACCTTCCATTTCAGTTGTGCCTGCTCTAAACATATTCCTTTGTCGTCGAAATGGATGGTCGCTGGGTAGAAATCGACGATGGCACTCAAACCAGCAAGGGTTCCTTCCATGCGTCAATCTAAAAGCTTTGGTATCCTCCATGCAGTATGGACATGTCAACCTCCCATGTGTGCTCCAACCAGACAACATACCATATGCAGGGAAGTCACTGATTGTTCATAGAACAACAACCTTCATATTAAAATTTTGTTTTTTGTGGGCATCATACGTGGTAACACTGTCATCCCATAAGACTTTTAGTTCATCAATCAATGGCCTTAAATATACATCAAGATTTTGGCCAGGTGAGGTCGGACCAGGGATCAGCAGAGACAAGAAAAGATTTTGACACTTCATACACAAGCTTGGTGGAAGGTTGTATGGAGTTACAAATACTGGCCAACATGAGTATGGAGTCGATCTACCCCAAAATGGATTAAATTCATCTGTACATAAACTGAGTCTAACATTTGTCACTTTCATTGCGAAGTTCTGATGAGTACGATCAAAGTGCTTCCAAGCTTCCGCATCAACAGGATGCGTGATCTTGTCTTCATCGTGTCGATCTTTATTTGCATGTCATCTAATGTGTTTAGATGTCCTTGAAGACATATACAATCGTTGCAATTTATGAGTGATAGAAAAGTAGCGGAGCGACTTGTATGAAACTTTTTTTGATCTCGTGCTACCATTGCCTCTTGTCTTTGGCTTGAACCGAGGATGCCCACATGACAAGCATGATATGTTGTTTTCTGATCCTTGAAATACAACATGCAGTGATTTGGACAAGCATCAATCTTTTTATACCCCATACCTAGAGCATTGACCATAACCTTTGCATGATAGAAATTTTGTGGCAATTTCTCATCTTTGGGCAACATACTCTTCACAATCATGCGCAAACGGTCAAAACATGATTGACTCAAATTATACTTGAACTTCAAATTCATTAGTTGAAGAACTGCAGACAAGATAATGTGACTCTCCCAACCGTTCCAAAGTGGCTCATCAACATCTCTAAGTAAACCATAAAATCTACTAGCTGCATCATTTGGTGATTCTTCATCTACTGCAGTTCTTACATCACTAGGACTCATAGCAGAACCCAGTTCTGTTCCTGCGACATCAAATATCAAATCTATATATGAATTATCGTGCACCACATTCACCCGTGCATCAAAATTGTTTCTAAATTCTTCTCCATGAAACATCCAATTCTGATAATCACTCACAAAACCCTTCATGTATAGGTGATGTTTAACGCCATGAGGTTCTACAAATCGATTATTCTTACAAATCTTGTAGGGACACCTAATCCGACTTGTGGGATCGACTGTATTGACACTTGCCATTGCAAATTCAATCAAACTTTCAACACCATCCATATATTCATTCGATAACTCATTGTCAACTATCCTACGGTACATCCATTCACGATTTGCAGTCATTTTGTTGTATGATGTTACGAATAATATCCTAACCAGTTAAAAGAGAACCATCAGAATGCTATGATGAAGAAAATATCAAATTTATCATGCAATATATGATGTCATACAATCACAAGAATTATGATGCATGCATTGATAACTTAATATTTTTATGTGCAAACTATTCATGACACGATACATTCATTTGAAGCATTTTTTCATTATACAATTTCACATGAAAGTCATAATCAAATTGAAAGTAACTACATGCAAACATGGATACCAACATCAAACATTGCAATACATCAAAATCGTTCATATCAAACAAATGTCAAACATGTACCTGCAGCAAACACACTCCAATATCCTGCTAACTACTATCATGCCTAGCATGAAATCCGTACTCCAAAAATAAGAACATGATCATGCATATAATTCAGGGTTTATTAACATTTAAATATGCATGATTTTATGAAATAATGTTTCAAAAACCCAATTTTATGTTAGTTTTTGAGTAAATGTGTTAAAATGATTTTAAAATAGAAAATGCATGAAAAATAGTTTTATTTTTACATTTTTATACATATTTTAGTTTTCGTTATAAGTAGTTTAGTTTTAGTTTGCAATTAAAAATGAAATAAAAAAAAATATAATATAGAAAAATATTTTTTTCATTTTAAGTGTTTGTTTTGTTTAGAAAAGAAAAAATAGTAGAATAGTTTTTTTTAGTTTCTTTATAAATAAGTTTTGATTTTTGAAAACTTTATAATAAACTAGTTTACATAGTTTTTTTTTTTAATTGAAAAAAAATATATAAAATAACCAACCCGTTTACACGGTTTGGGTTTCTTGGAAAAAAATTGAGAAAATAAAAAATAAACCGGCTGAACCGGTTTGAATTTTAAAAAAAATAAATAAACAAACCGGCTTGAACAGGTTTGCATCTGTTACAAACCGGTTCAAACCGGTATGTTGTTTTTAAAACCCCAAAAGCAGAAAAAAATCGGGCGTCTCCCCATTTACGCCTGAAACCTCTCCCCTTTCCCCTCTTTTCCATCTCTTCTCTCTCTTCTCACCTTTCTCCACCATCGCCGGTGGTTTCTAACCTCCTTCTTCCCCTTCTCCCTCTTGCTCTGTTCAAATCCAACCGGCGGTGGTGGTGCTGCAGTCCGGCTACGGCGCGGAGTGGAGGCCGCCATTCTTTTCTAATCCATCTGGTAAGTTTAGAACTTCTTCTTCTTCCTCCTCTGATTCTTCTTCTTCTTCTTCTTCTTCTTCTTTTTCAACTTGTCCGATTATATTGTTTTTGTCTGAAAAAGAAAAAAAAGAAATAGAAATAAAACGGAAAAAATATAAATCGATTACTGCTGTTCTGAAATTTTTTTCTGCTGATCAATTCTGAGATTGATGTTTTAGTTTACTGATTAACTTTGTAATTGATGTTTTAGTTAGATGCATATTGATTTTTAGCGTTTAGTTCACATTTTGAATTCCATATTTCCTATGTTTGATTAAAAAAAAAAAATTTCTGTCGCCTGAATCCAATACAGTTCTTCAAAATATTTGATAAATCATTGAATGGAATTCTAATCTTGTCTTTGGATACAGATTTTCAACTGGATCAATTGAAATTCGATGTGTTTTGGATCATCTAGATCAGTTGATTTGTGATTCTAAAAACAGATGTTCATTTGGAGTTGATGTGGATAACGGATCAGAATTAACTCTGCTTCACCGAAATTTTTTTTCACAGTGAAGATCTGGTTCACAGTGGAATAGGATTACTGAAACATGGCCTGTATAAACATTGATCAATATTTTGCCCAAATGCCTAAGTTTTCAGCTTAATTGATTACGATGTATTGAGTTTTCAGATTACGTGGTTGTTATATACTGACTTCTCCTGTGAATATGGATAAACTGATCTCAGAAAGTCTGGATCAAGTTTTGATAGCAAGATTTTAGTGATTGATTCACTATTGGATTCTTAGGTCTTATACAATTTCCAATTTCCTATTTTTTTTTATCAAAAATTCTTCTTGTTTTGCCTCATTCAATATTTTTTTACAAAATTAGTTTTCCTTTGCCATTCTGTTAGCTTGTTTTACATGTTTTTCTTATTGTTTTCAAATACCTGAATTTTTGATCCTTCATTAGTCATTTCTTGATTTTTACAATTTTTGATTTTACTGCTTTCAATGTTTCTTAATATTGTGTTTTTCAATAGTGTATGTTCATAGTTTGTTAATGAAGTATTAGTGATTAATTGTCTTCATTATTAGTTAATTGAAATAATTAGGTTTCATAAAGTGGAGTGTTAGTGAATTGAAATTTAGTTAATTGTGTTAGTTAATGTAGTTTTAATTGTCATTGAAGTCTTTTGTTAATATCCTTCAGTGTTTTTAAGAATTAGCTAATTCAATATAGATTTCTATTTCAAACTCTGGTACTGCTCGTGTTCATTGAATTTGTGCAGGATAACGAAGGAGTGGAGTTGAAGCGATTGCATGACATGGGAAGTGCAAGAATAGAAGATGTTTTTCTCTTATTTTAGAATTTAGGAATTTAATTGGGTTTGTAAATATTGCACTTTACGCCCTCTGCGAAGGGTATTCATTTGTTGTAATAGCTAGTTGTGTTTACTTTTCTGAACATTTTACATTTCAATAATTCAGCAATAAAGATTAGTTTAGACTTGTGTGTTTGAATACAACATATTCCCGTTCCCTGAGTTCGACCCGGTCTCATCCACTAGTGAGAACCGGTTTTTATTATTTGATGTCTGGTTTTCACATGTTTTTCATATAAAAATCTTTTCAAAATTTACAACGATTGCAAAAAGACATCAGAATACTTCTATTCTCATACATTAAAATCATGCTCAGTATGATCTCCAAACTTCAACAAAGCAGTCCTAGATATCAACAAGTGAGTGTGTGAACAGTAAAGTGTTGCATCCAATAAATTAAATAACATGTGATGCGCTTGCATCACTTACTCACCATGGGTATTTACTCGATTTGTATTGTTTTTGTCACTTACTTACCACGGGTGGCGGGGCACAAGCAGGTTCTGTTGATAAATCTGCAAGAGACACTGTGTTAAAATGAAGTCACCACCAGCCAAAAAAAAAAAAACTGAGGCAAGGTTGCCCTCCTGTCGGAAAAGCAGGGGGTTGGGGGCACCCCCCTACCGAATAAAAAAATGAGGTATGAGAGCGACCCCTACCGAAAAAAACAAACGAGGTAAAGGTCGCCCCCCTACCGAAAAAAAAGAGGCACATGGGTGACCCTCTGCCCGAATAAAAGAACGAGGCAGGGAGGCGACCCCCTGCCGAAAAAAAAAATGAGGCAGCGGGTTGCCCCCTGCTAGAAAAAAAAGTGGCAGGAGGGTGCCCCCCTGCCGAAAAAGTAGGGGGTGACCGAATGCCCGAATAAAACAATGAGGCAGGGGGGTCGACCCCTAGCCGAATAAAACAACGAGGTAGGGGGTCCACACCCCCTGCCGGGAAAAACAAAATGCCACAGGGGTCGCCCCCCTGCCAAAAAAAACAAACGAGGTAGGAGGGTCGACCCCTACCAGAAAAAATAAAATGCGGCAGGGGGCGACCCCCTACCGAAAAAAATAGAACGCGGCAAGGGGTCGCCCCCCTGCCGAAAAAAACCAAATGTGGCAGAGGGCGACCTCCTGCCAGAAAAAACAAAATGCGGCAGGGGGGCGACCCCCTGCCGAAAAAAATAGAATGCGACAGGGGGTCGCCCCCCTGTCAAAAAAAAATAGAATGAACGCTGCAGGGGGCGACCCCTTACCGAAAAAAATAGAACGCGGCAGGGGGTGACCCCTGTAAACACCCCAAATTTTCACTCACCTCCGCGACATCTCCACCAAGCATCATCATCCAGCCTCTGAAATCGCTGGAGGGCAAAATGGTCATTTTCTGAGACCGGACCTTGCAAAAGTCCAAATTTCATCTGAAACTCTCAAAATTTCTCTATTCTTAGCTCAGATGTTCAAAATTTTATTCCTAACAGGAGACAGACATCTTCAAGTCTTGATTCAAGATTGCATTTCATAAGACATGACATTGCATATCATTGCATGAGCATTTCAAATCACTGAACTACACAGCATGTCATTTCGAGGTCCAGAACTCTTGATTTCAAAATTTTCAATCCAGATTCAAATTTTAACTATTTTCAAAATTGATTTCAAAACCCTGGGTCTTCAAAATTATCAATTTTTCCCATTTTACCCCAAGACTCTGAATTTCAAAATATTTCCTCAGGAAAATGATCTGGATAGTTTTAATATGGATTTCAGCCACCTTATCTCAGATTTTGCCCTTTTGACAATTTCAAATATCTTCCTTTTACAAAATTGCCCTACAGGGGCCAACTCTTTCCAAAAATTTCTGTTTTACCAATTAGTCCAAATTTTTATGAAAATTCCAAAAAGAGGTTGTTGTCTTGTTCTTATTTCAATAAAGAAGCAATGTGGGACCCACACTGAGGTGGTGTCACATAGACTTTTCTTTTGAAAAACCTGAACTTTGAAAAATCCAAAAATATAGGAGCCTTGTCCCCTGGATTGGCGCCACTTGTCTTTTCTCTCTCCTCCCATTTCCATGCCAAGTGTCAGTGTGGGGCTACCTTAAGAAGCCGCCACATGTCTGCCATGTGTCAGTATCCATCCTGCGCCATGTGTCATTTCAAAGACTACCAGAAGATGCCAAGTGTCATAGATTGTCCTGTCTAGAAAAAGTGGAGTTTGTCTCCTCTGAGGTGGCGCCACTTGAAGTGTGTCTCCTGCAGGGGACACGTGTCAACCCCTCCTTCCTTCTAGAAAAGTAGCCTGACACATGTCCTCTCCCTATTTTTTTCAGAAAAGTAGGAAACATGTGTCACTCCTAAATTCCTACAAAAAAGGTAGGCTTGTCTCCTCTGAGGTGGCGCCATCTGGAGTGTCTCCTGCAGAGGACACATGGCAAGCTCTCATTTCCTCAGAAAAAGCAAGTGCCATGTGTCATTTTCTGCTTTCTTCAGAAAAGCTAGAATTCAAATATTCAAAAATTCCCATAGGTGGCGAAAATCAAGAACTCCTACCTTTTTCATCCTATCTGAGATGGCGCCACATGGCTTGGCCACCTTCTCTCCCCTCTGCCACGTGTCATTCTCTGCTTCTTTCAGAAAAAGTAGAGGACACATGTCTTCTCCCTACCTCTTTCAGAAAAGTAGGAGACACATGTCACTCCTGGCCTTCTTCAGAAAAAGCAAACCATTTAAAATTCAAACAAGGCATTAGGTGGCGAAAATCCGGAGCTCTGATTTTTCCAGATGGCCTATGAGGGCGCCACATGTCTCTTCCCTCCTTCTCATCCCTCTGCCATGTGTCATCTTCTACTTCTTTCAGGAAAAGAAGGTGACACATGTCTCCTTCTCATTCCTTCAGAAAAAGTAGAGGACACATGTCCTCTCTCTACTTTTTTCAGAAAAGTAGGAGACACATGTCACTGCCCTCTTTTTCCTCCCTCTTGCCACATGGCATTGTAGGAGCCACCCTGAGGTGGCGCCACATGTCCATCCTCCATTCTTCCAGGGCCAACCTCCATTTGAAATCCAAATTCCCCCTGCTGAGGTGTCTCACCCACAAAAATCTCCATTTTTATTTTCTCAAAAAAATCAAAATAGCCTTTTGAGGTGGCGCCATCTGAGGGCTCCCTGCAGAAGACAAATTCGAATTTCAAACCCCTCAGGTGGCACCCCCTGAGATGGCGCCACATGGAGGGCTCAGATCCAGCCTGTTTGAAATTCAATTTTTTTTTCAGAAAATCTATAAAAACAAGGCTCCATGTCCAGCATAGGGGATCATTTTTTTAGCTCTTGTGAACTTGGAAAATCCAACCTAGCCTTCCTAACATCTGATTTTGAATCTTGGAAATCATGCACCCTTTGGCACATTGAAGAAGGTGGAGTAGAGCTCGTGCTGTGGCCAGTCCAATTCCAACGGAGCTCGATTTTGGTGGACCATCCGAAGCCCGGAGTGAAGAACGAAGGAAGCTCGTGGTAGCTGCCCCTTTCAAGAGCACCTACGCTGCGTAACGAAACAAGGTGCACTTCTTTTCCCATTGATTGGATTTCATAATTCGATTCGGGAGTCGTTTGAAGAAAGAGCTCATCCGAGAGATGGATTGAGCTATTCTCATAAAACGACATACATAAAAATATTCAATTATGCTTCCTTGATGATTTTTATCATTCATGCATTTATCTAGATTTAATTTGCATTTTATTTCATTCATTTAGCATATTTCATGGATTAATTAGGATTAATTTAGCCTTTATTTCAATTCTGCTTATTTTCAGTAGGTCTCTGTTTTTGTCAGTCAGTCCACACGTCATTTCATGCATTTGTTTTTTATTAAAAATCCCAAAAAAATCACGGAATGCGCCCTTAGGTGTCCCTGAAATTTTGCCAAAAATTCGGAGGCATTTGAATTTGTTTACTACGGTAAACATTCAAAATGGCAAGTCGGGTTTTGTTACCCGGGATACATTTTGAAAATCATTTTCCGACTTGTAAAATCTAGATATCCCTCATGGGAGATCAGATTTTCAATCCGAAAGATGTTTTAAACTCAGGAGAATGTCTAGTTTTTAATATGAGTTTATCAGATTTTTATGATTTTTTTTTATGTCTGACAAAAATCCAAGATGTCGGTACACGTGTCAGAGCCTAATTTGGGCCTCTGAGATCTTGGATCGACTTAGGGCTATGGTTTCTCTTTGTGTGTTGCTCTAAATCCGAAACTGTAAAAAGTGAAAGTGGTGTCCGAGATGTTCTATGTTTGCATCTAAAAGCCTGTAATTTTTAGAACAGTGTTGACCCCTGCTTCGGATTTTTCTTGTCAGTCCCCTGTTTTGCTACATTTGTCTGGTCTGTTAGTTTAGGCAGAAATAGTTATATTGTTTTTTGTGTTTCTGTTGATCAAATGCCAAAGTCATAAACATGAAAGTTGTTCATGTAGGTGTCGTGCATCACTCTGATTAATTTCATAAATTTCCATGGCCGGTTTGTATTTCTTTAGCATTTTACATCAGATTAGTGTGATTTTTACCTCTGTCTAAACTAAATCCCTGTTATTGAACTCACCATGGCTCAAATCCCGAGGCTGTAAAAACCAAAAATGTTCCATTTCGGGTCTTTTAGCAGTCTGCAAAATATCAGAAGTTTCCATGGTGTAAATCTTGCATTATCATATTAGGCATTGCATTTGGTTCGGATCCATAGGCAAAATCCATCATTTTAGGACTTCCTTTAAATTTTAGCATTTAAATCATATCATTTCGTGAATTTTAGCATTCTAGGTTGTTTATCAGAGTGTTTAGATGCTTCATACCGAATTTGGTGCAATTTGGAATCCATTTGAGATTCGGATTATCCATAATACCAAAATAGGGTCCCGCAGGACCCAGATCCGAGCGAAAAACAAGCGAAATTCGTTATTTTGGATAAATTGCAATATGTCAAATTCTGATTTTACAGTCATAACGTGTTTAGCAGCATGTCATCATGTCTCTTACTGCATTTTATCATCATTTGATCCAATTTGAACTTCAAAATCTCAATTTTGCCAAGTTTTCCTTCAAAAAACCCTGATTTTAAAGGCATAACTTTATAATTAGGGGTATTTTGGTCATTTTGACCCCAATTCCGAATTTTAAATTGTTTTCTACTGAATTTCTTGCATTTTCATCATTTCAAATATCAAGGAAGCATGAGAATAGGGTTTATATCCAATTAAATCCAATAATTTCATAATATTATTGGAAAATCTTGGAAAAACCCACATATTTGAGCTAACCCAATTTCAAGTTTGGCAGGAATAATCCAAAGAAGGAGCTGAAGTCTGCAAATTTCTTTTATTTCCTTTATTTAGTGATGTAATAATGTAAATTTTGGAATAAGAGATTTAATTTCCTGCTTAGACTAGGATGCATATCATATAGTTTGATTTTATGCAATATCCTGTTTCTATGATTCATGCATTTTATTTCAAAAGCACTATGGATGTTCACGAATGGCACGTGCACCAACTCTTAGGGAGTTGATGGACTCGGTGGGATCCATATTTACGGCCCTAGTCGGAATATGGATGAGACCCAGATCCATCATCTTTCTACTAGTCACATTGAGCCTACACTCTTAGGCTATCTTAAAATGCACATCATATTTCCAAAGTTTTCAAAATCATGTGCATCAAATCAACTAAATTCTGAACATATTCATGGCCACAGTCAGAATATGTGAAGGATTTATCTTGACTTAATGCATGTTTTTCCAACAAATCTCTTAGAAAATCTTTTCAAAGTGCATTCATTCACTCATGTCATTTGCATCATGAAATCATTGATTTTCTCAAGATTTTCTTAAGAAAATTTCATTCTCAAGAAATCGATTTCTCAAGAAACTCTAAGAATCTTTCAAAATCGGTTTTCCAAAGACAAGTTTTTTCACAGTTTTCCCTGGAAAATGATGTTTTCTTAAGAGATTCAAAAGAGTTTTTCAATCTTTCTCCAAGATCCAAAATCGATTTCCAAGTATTTCAAAAGGTAAAATTCCCAGGATTTCAATTCCCCAAGTTTTGAATTTCCTTCTCCAATGAGTTTTCCTATAAATCTTCCATCATTTTCCTAAGAAAACTCTCAAAGTCCAAGTTTTCCTAAGAAGTGTTTCCCTTTTCAAAAGGTTCATCTTTTCTCAAGAATCACTTCCATTTTCCCAGGATTTTCAACCATTCATGATTTTCCCATGTCTTTATGAACTTTCTCATGATTTCAAAACACCTTTCATCTGATTTTCCTGAGAAATTGACTTTCAACTTTTTCCTGAGAGAATCTTTTAAACTCCAAATATTTTCCAAGCATACATCATGTTTTCCCAAGCTGCATTTTCCAAAATCTCATAGCACATGCCTGAATTCTCTGTGCATTTAGGATAGAACATAACTTTGATAATTTAACTAAGTCAAGCACGATTTTGGTCATTGGTTCGATTACCCCTGTTAAAGGCGGCAGGAACGGTCGAACCTCGTACCGACAGGTCGAGCCCCATCCCATGGATTTTCCCGCAATTTTCAAAAACGGAGGCGAGTATTTCAAAACAATTTCCAAAATCCGGTCAAAGTTTGAAGCGCGAAAGCGTTTCCTTCCTTTTTCTCTTCCGCAAGGAAGGGGAGACGGGGGAAAAATTTTACGACGATAACAGGTTTGGCGACCGTGATGGGACCTGTCCTTGTCTGACCTAAATTATGTTTGACTTAGTTTAATTATCAAAATTATGTTCACAAAATGTCAGCTCTTTACTTTTGATATCATGCGAACCTAGGAGCCTAGATTCTGACCTAGCTGACATTGACTGCATGTAGCGTAGGCATGGTTTGGTAGGACTAGATTGAGGAGAAACTTTCATGCTCACATAGACTTAGGTCTAAATACAACTCTCCTCAATTTAGGGTCTGAATGCAAACAATGTATGCTTCTTCAAAGATTTTCAAAAGTCTATCTCTCTAGGATTTAGAGCCCTCTATTTCTTGCATGTGATCATTCTTCAAAACCTCCAATTACCTATCATTACCCGGTCTTCACGTTGCTGGGCTCTCTTCCAGAACCATAGTTCGGGACAGAGCCTCACAACTGGGCCAACTATTTGGGTTAACACCCCCCTACTACGTACCGCGGGCCACAGTCTGAAGTATATCGGTAGGCGCTCAAGGATGTTGGAAAACCTTACCTTAGAACCGGAGTGGAAATTCTATGCCACGTACCTCGGATCTCGATTCGGGTATATCGGCATAACTGGATTGGACAAAGATGATCTGAACTTAGAGTTAGGATTAAGGTCCTACAGCAGTTTTCAAAATGATGCATTTAGAGTCAGCTTCTTAGGGAGTGCTGAATGTGCATAAATGTTTATGCAGGATGTGAGTTTGTATGCTACTTTTATTTCTCTCATATTTTTTTCAAAAATATCTTTCCAAATATCCATATTCTCATATTTTCCTTTATTTTCTAAAACCCTGGATGGTTTTTCCCAAATATCCCTTTTCTTCCAAAACTCCAGGTGATTTTTCATTCTCCCTTTCTACTGGATCTCGAATTTTCAGCTGCATTTTTATCCTGCCTGCAATTTTTCAAAATCATATGTTTTCTCTCATTGGATTTTCGATCCTGTTGTTTACTTGCAAAATTCTTCACCGCATTTTCCTCGTGCATACCTTGATTATTGTGGTGGAAATTGTTTACCCAGTTGCCTTCTTCTTACTTTAAATCTGTTTCCGGATTGTTTTTCCAAGAGGTATCTCTTTCCTTCAAAATGGTATTTTCCTCGTGGTTGACGACCTCGCCTAGGTAACAAGGCACATTTTCCGTTGTTCATTTCTCTTACAAAGAATGACAACATAATTGTCGTGACTCCAACGACGACTCCATCCCTAGTAATGGGATATTCTTCCAATTGTCCACCATATAATTTTCTTCCCAATCCAAAAATTTCCTCAGAGTCTAATCAAGACCTTATCCTGCAGAGAGCCTTCGCAACATTTGATGGTTCAGACAAGGTCAGGGAAGAAGACCGCACCAATTCAGCGTATCAGTTACTCATCAACATCAGAAGGAGAGATGAATTCGCCAAGGTCAGACAAAGACCAAGAGCAGCCAAAAGATGATGGTATCGACCCTCAGATGTACGCAATGTTTCAGAAGATGATGAAGAGGATGATGAGTGAGCAGGCTAGCACCAGCTCAGACAAAAATCCATTCAGTCAGAGAATTAGAGATCGTGTGGCCAAGAGGTCAACCAAGTCCTCTGAGGAGAATGTCCAAGATACTTCAGACGAAGATGATACCGATGAAGAATATGAGGTGCCTCCGGCATTTCATAAATGTGGCCAAAGGAGGAGTCACAAATCAAAAAGTCAGGTCGCAGAAGAGCCCCTGCAAGCACAATTCAGAGAAATGGCCAGAGTGGTCAAGGATCTGCAAGCCCGCGACAAGGGCAATAAAGTCTTCACCAGCGAGGACTTCTACGACGGTTTAGAAGGGGATGATGATCTGGAGAATCTCCCCCGAAAATTCATCAAATTCGATGGTTCTGGCGACCCAAAAGCCCATCTCGCCATGTTCTTCGCTGAATGCTCTAGGTTCAAGAGAGACAACAGAGCATTGTTCTTATGCTTTCCCCGCAGCCTGGAAGGAGTCGCAGCCAAATGGTACGCGGAACATGTCAATCCTATAGAACTGAAAGAGTTCGACAAAGTCGTGAATTTGTTCGTTGAACGATTCTTGTTCAATACTGAAGCGCTCCCAACATTGAGCCATCTCTGCAACCTAAGGCAGAATGAAAATGAAAAGGCAAGGGTCTTCATTCGCAGATGGAGAGAGACCTGCAACAAAATGAGGGATCCTATATCAGAAAGACATGCTTTATCATTGATCCTCAATAATTTTTTGCAACCTCTGAGAGGATTAATTTCTACCTCACCATCCAAATCTTTCGTTGAACTCATTGAACGAGCAGAATGGCTCGAGTTGAGTGTGGAGAATGGAGTCTATGAAGGCTTCACATTTTCCAAGAATAACTCTCAAGGTGAACAAAAGAAGAAGGCTCACTTCACTTTTGCGGCCAAATCTTTCAATAATAGCAAAGGCAACAAGAATGATCATAGTTTGGAGAGAATCAAAAAGCAAAAGGGGAAGGACATCAACAGTGATAAACCTCTCCAATCCAGCCCTCAGCATCAAAAGAAAGATCAGGAAAAATCAAAGCGCAAGGACTGGAGAACTGATCGAGAATTCACCCCTCTGGATCAGACACTCGAGAGTATCCTCGAGTATATGCTTGAGAAAGACCTTGTCCGGTTGCCTAAAGCTGCTGATCCTCCAGCAATTATGGGCAGATTCAAAGAACAATTTTGCAAGTTTCATCGAGCAGTAGGGCATGATACAGAAAACTGCTTCGTCCTTAAGAACATTGTTCAAGACTGCATTGACAAGAAGCTCCTCGTTGAAGATGAAAAGGAAGACTAGTCATCCTGACAAAGATTTTTTCTACAATCATTCAAGAAGATGACAATGCCAACAATTTCCCATTTCCCATCTTGCTTTTTCAAAAAGAATAATGTAATCCCATTCTCCTTCCTTGATTTTAAAGCATCAATAAAGTCATCGAATTTTTTTCAATAGCTTGGCGCCATCTTATTTGCTTCTTCTTCCTTTTCAAAATGTCTCTCTTGTGAGGAATGATCTTGAGGACGTATATTAGTCAAGAAGCTTGTCAATTATCCTTTTTTTATTCAAAATTTTCCTCTCCAGTCACACTGGGGCATTTTTTTTTTGAAAATTTATCTTTACCTTAAAACATCCTGTATGCAGGCAGGATAAACCAATCTCTCATTTTGCATATATATGCACTCATTTGCATTAATTCTGCATTCATTTGCATCAATTTGCATTTAATCATATTCATTTGCATTAAATTTACATCAACATTCCCCTTCAGGTTAAGGGATAAACCTGAATCATTTTCCATAATTCTTCAATTTCGACCTCCGGGTCATCCAATCTCCAATTTTTAAAATTCTCAATTTCGACCGCCAGGTCATCCAATTTCCATTCCCCGTTCAGGATAAGGGGATAATCCTGAAACCATTCATAGAAGCGATTCAACTCTCTATAATGGTCCTTGTTCTTCATTGAACTGATAGTCGTTCTTCATTGAACTGACAGTGTTCCTAACGAACTGATAGTCGTTCTTCACTGAACTGATAGTGTTCCAAGCGAACTGATAGTCGTTCCAAATGAACTGATAGTCGTTCTTCACTGAACTGATAGTGTTCCAAGCGAACTGATAGTCGTTCCAAATGAACTGATAGTCGTTCTTCACTGAACTGATAGTGTTCCAAGCGAACTGATAGTCGTTCCAAACGAACTGATAGTCGTTCTTCACTAAACTGATAGTGTTCCAAGCGAACTGATAGTCGTTCCAAACGAACTGATAGTCATTCTTCACTGAACTGATAGTGTTCCAAGCGAACTGATAGTCGTTCCAAGCGAACTGATAGTCGTTCTAAGCGAACTGATAGTCGTTCCAAGTAAACTAATAGTCGTTCTTCATTGAACTGATAGTGTTCCAAGTGAACTGATAGTCGTTCTTCATCGAACTGATAGTGTTTCAAGTGAACTGATAGTCGTTTTTCATTGAACTGATAGTCATTCCAAACGAACTGATAGTCGTTCTTCACTGAACTGATAGTGTTCCAAGCGAACTGATAGTCGTTCCAAGCGAACTGATAGTCGTTCCAAGCGAACTGATAGTCGTTCCAAACGAACTGATAGTCGTTCTTCATTGAACTGATATTGTTCCAAGTGAACTGATAGTCGTTCTTCATTGAACTGATATTGTTCCAAGTGAACTGATAGTCGTTCTTCATCGAACTGATAGTGTTCCAAGTGAACTGATAGTCGTTCTTCATCGAACTGATAGTGTTCCAAGTGAACTGATAGTCGTTCTTCACTGAACTGATAGTGTTCCAAGAGAACTGATAGTCGTTCCAAACGAACTGATAGTCGTTCTTCACTGAACTGATAGCGTTCCAAGCGAACTGATAGTCGTTCCAAACGAACTGATAGTCGTTCTTCATTGAACTGATATTGTTTCAAGTGAACTGATAGTCGTTCTTCATCGAACTGATAGTGTTCCAAGTGAACTGATAGTCGTTCTTCATCGAACTGATAGTGTTCCAAGTGAACTGATAGTCGTTCTTCATTGAACTGATATTGTTCCCAGTGAACTGATAGTCGTTCTTCATCGAACTGATAGTGTTCCAAGTGAACTGATAGTCGTTCTTCATCGAACTGATAGTGTTCCAAGTGAACTGATAGTCGTTCTTCATTGAACTGATAGTATTCCAAGCGAACTGATAGTCATTCTTTATCGAACTGATAGTATTCCAAGTGAACTGATAGTCGTTCCTTATCGAATTGATAGTGTTCCAAGTGAACTGATAGTCGTTCTTAATTGAACTGATTATTATTCCCACTGATGGTTGTTCTTAATCGAACTAATATTGTTCCCAGCAAACCGATGGGCGTTCTTAATTGAACTGATATTGTTTCCAGCGAACCGATGGTCGTTCTTAATTGAACTGATATTGTTCCCAATGAACTGATAGTCACCTCCTTTGAGGAAAAGAGAGGAGAATTTTCGTCACGGATGCGTTAAGCTGGACCTCATGTACTCTCTTTCATCAAGGATTTCAAGAAAATTTTGTCAATTTGTCAATCAATTGTTGATTTCAAAATTTTATTGCATAAATCTTTACCTCAGTTTACCTTCAGCATTACTTTCAAAAGAGTGAAGCTTTTGCGAAAAGAGATTCAATCTTCAAATTCTTTCTATTTGACCAACCAAAAGGATGAAGGATAAATCCTCGATATGGCCAGAAAAGAAGATTCAATGTTATTGAAAAGCCGTAGATGATCGATATTGATCACAGTCAATGGCGCATCTTTAAGGTTTATTCTTGTAAAGACAAGGCAGTGGAAATATCCTGAGCGCTAGAAAAGAGAGCGTTTACCCAAGCCCCGTCTCCTCAGAATCACCTAAGCTGCAATTAAATATTCGCAAAAGGGATCTCTCACCTGTCGTCAAGATGAAGGCGAATTAGGCGAGTAGACCCCCGGGGCCAAAGAAGATTCGAAACATCTCCAAGATGACGGAGTTTGTGACGGATCCTTCCAGGGAAGGTCCAAAGCACTGTCGAGATGAAGGCAGATGCGATGAACCTCTCGACAATCCCTAAAAGATATTTAATTTCAGCTATCACCCAAAGATCTCCAAACCCATCATCCAAGAAGGATCGAAACATCTCCAAGTTGAAGGAGTTTGTGACGTACCCTTCCCAAAAGAGAGAAAGAGAGGAAAAAGAAAGAGAGAAAAAGTCAGAACATCTCCAAAATGAAGGAGAATGTAGCAAAAACCCAGAGAGCCAAAAGAGTGCAGAAAGATTACTATGAGAGAAGCTCTTAGGATATCAAACTGCCAAATCTATCAAGAATCTTCTTTAAATTTATGAAATTCTATTATCAATACTCTTTCATCAATTGCTTTCATAATATCAAATTCTCTTTCCTGCTCATATCAAGGAAATTGATAGCTTCCTTGAAGAAGGTCAATTGCAAGCAATTTGGGTTTCCAATCTCGATTCTACGAAGTGAACCTTATTTGGAGGGAATGCTTCAGGTAGAAAAGAAAGAACATCTTTGCAACAATATGCAACATTTTCAAAAATTTTGAATCAACAGCAAAATTTCCAACATTTTGACAATATTTTCTAGCTATCCTGACGTGAAGTGAGAGCTTGATGTCCGTTTTCGATGCATCCTGACACCAATTTTAAATCCCTCCTAAGGACTTGATTCCTTCCCTTCTTTGAGAGCATGAACTCTCAAATTTGCACACTTCCCTGTGTCCCCACTGTCCCACCATAGACAGTCCCATTTCGGCTTGAGGTTAAGCCACCAATTCCAGCAAAAGGCAATTTCAAAAGCTGATTTTAGTCTCAGCAATGAGACGCCCAAAACCAATCCCTTTTCAAGCTTTAGGGACCCCATTTTCCTTCCTTTTGCAAAAACCCTATTGGATTTATTGTGCAAAATCCAAAGGTTCCATCATGGTCTCTTCCTTCGAGGATTCTATTTCATTTTCCACCCGATCAGGATAAGGGTACAAACCTGAGCCTCATTCAAAGAGGTATTCCATTTTCCGCCCGATCAGGATAAGGGTACAAACCTGAGCCTCATTCAAAGAGGTATTCCATTTTCCGCCCGATCAGGATAAGGGTACAAACCTGAGCCTCATTCAAAGAGGTATTCCATTTTCCGCCCGATCAAGATAAGGGTACAAACCTGAGCCTCATTCAAAGAGGTATTCCATTTTCCGCCCGATCAGGATAAGGGTACAAACCTGAGCCTCATTCAAAGAGGTATTTCATTTTCCGCCCGATCAGGATAAGGGTACAAACCTGAGCCTCATTCAAAGAGGTATTTCATTTTCCGCCCGATCAGGATAAGGGTACAAACCTGAGCCTCATTCAAAGAGGTATTCCATTTTCCGCCCGATCAGGATAAGGGTACAAACCTGAGCCTCCTTTGATGAGGTATTCCATTTCAACGCCCGATCAGGATAAGGGTACAAACCTGAGCCTCCTTTGATGAGGTATTCCATTTCAACGCCCGATCAGGATAAGGGTACAAACCTGAGCCTCCGTCGATGAGGTATTTCATTTTCCGCCCGATCAGGATAAGGGTACAAACCTGAGCCTCGATCAAAGAGGTATTTCATTTTTCCGCCCGATCAGGATAAGGGTACAAACCTGAGCCTCAATCAAAGAGGTATTTCATTTTCCGCCCGATCAGGTTAAGGGTACAAACCTGAGTCTCATTCCAATGAGATATTCCATTCCCTAATCAGGTCAAGGGTCAAAACCTGAGCTTTGTTCCATGCGAGGTATTTCTGTCCCATCAGGTTAAGGGTCAAACCTGAGCTTCGTTCCATGCGAGGTATTTCTGTCCCATCCAGGTTAAGGGCATAAACCTGAACTTCACTCTCATAGAGTGAATCTTTTCTCTCCATTCTTCGCTTCATATCTACCATCTTCCTCGGGCTAATTTCTTCACACCCAGTCAGATCCTTCTAACTGGGGCATTTTTTTTATATAGCTCAAATTTGGTGTGTTTTTCTTTGCCACTAAGCTCGGCCATGAGCCGGCTTAGTAGCAAAGAGGGGCATCTGTAAACACCCCAAATTTTCACTCACCTCCCCGACATCTCCACCAAGCATCATCATCCAGCCTCTGAAATCGCTGGAGGGCAAAATGGTCATTTTCTGAGACCGGACCTTGCAAAAGTCCAAATTTCATCTGAAACTCTCAAAATTTCTCTATTCTTAGCTCAGATGTTCAAAATTTTATTCCTAACAGGAGACAGACATCTTCAAGTCTTGATTCAAGATTGCATTTCATAAGACATGACATTGCATATCATTGCATGAGCATTTCAAATCACTGCACTACACAGCATGTCATTTCGAGGTCCAGAACTCTTGATTTCAAAATTTTCAATCCAGATTCAAATTTTAACTATTTTCAAAATTGATTTCAAAACCCTGGGTCTTCAAAATTATCAATTTTTCCCATTTTACCCCAAGACTCTGAATTTCAAAATATTTCCTCAGGAAAATGATCTGGATAGTTTTAATATGGATTTCAGCCACCTTATCTCAGATTTTTCCCTTTTGACAATTTCAAATATCTTCCTTTTACAAAATTGCCCTACAGGGGCCAACTCTTTCCAAAAATTTCTGTTTTACCAATTAGTCCAAATTTTTATGAAAATTCCAAAAAGAGGTTGTTGTCTTGTTCTTATTTCAATAAAGAAGCAATGTGGGACCCACACTGAGGTGGTGTCACATAGACTTTTCTTTTGAAAAACCTGAACTTTGAAAAATCCAAAAATATAGGAGCCTTGTCCCCTGGATTGGCGCCACTTGTCTTTTCTCTCTCCTCCCATTTCCATGCCAAGTGTCAGTGTGGGGCTACCTTAAGAAGCCGCCACATGTCTACCATGTGTCAGTATCCATCCTGCGCCATGTGTCATTTCAAAGACTACCAGAAGATGCCAAGTGTCATAGGTTGTCCTGTCTAGAAAAAGTGGAGTTTGTCTCCTCTGAGGTGGCGCCACTTGAAGTGTGTCTCCTGCAGGGGACACGTGTCAACCCCTCCTTCCTTCTAGAAAAGTAGCCTGACACATGTCCTCTCCCTATTTTTTTCAGAAAAGTAGGAAACATGTGTCACTCCTAAATTCCTACAAAAAAGGTAGGCTTGTCTCCTCTGAGGTGGCGCCATCTGGAGTGTCTCCTGCAGAGGACACATGGCAAGCTCTCATTTCCTCAGAAAAAGCAAGTGCCATGTGTCATTTTCTGCTTTCTTCAGAAAAGCTAGAATTCAAATATTCAAAAATTCCCATAGGTGGCGAAAATCAAGAACTCCTACCTTTTTCATCCTGTCTGAGATGGCGCCACATGGCTTGGCCACCTTCTCTCCCCTCTGCCACGTGTCATTCTCTGCTTCTTTCAGAAAAAGTAGAGGACACATGTCTTCTCCCTACCTCTTTCAGAAAAGTAGGAGACACATGTCACTCCTGGCCTTCTTCAGAAAAAGCAAACCATTTAAAATTCAAACAAGGCATTAGGTGGCGAAAATCCGGAGCTCTGATTTTTCCAGATGGCCTATGAGGGCGCCACATGTCTCTTCCCTCCTTCTCATCCCTCTGCCATGTGTCATCTTCTACTTCTTTCAGGAAAAGAAGGTGACACATGTCTCCTTCTCATTCCTTCAGAAAAAGTAGAGGACACATGTCCTCTCTCTACTTTTTTTCAGAAAAGTAGGAGACACATGTCACTGCCCTCTTTTTCCTCCCTCTTGCCACATGGCATTGTAGGAGCCACCCTGAGGTGGCGCCACATGTCCATCCTCCATTCTTCCAGGGCCAACCTCCATTTGAAATCCAAATTCCCCCTGCTGAGGTGTCTCACCCACAAAAATCTCCATTTTTATTTTCTCAAAAAAATCAAAATAGCCTTTTGAGGTGGCGCCATCTGAGGGCTCCCTGCAGAAGACAAATTCGAATTTCAAACCCCTCAGGTGGCACCCCCTGAGATGGCGCCACATGGAGGGCTCAGATCCAGCCTGTTTGAAATTCAATTTTTTTTTCAGAAAATCTATAAAAACAAGGCTCCATGTCCAGCATAGGGGATCATTTTTTTAGCTCTTGTGAACTTGGAAAATCCAACCTAGCCTTCCTAACATCTGATTTTGAACCTTGGAAATCGTGCACCCTTTGGCACATTGAAGAAGGTGGAGTAGAGCTCGTGCTGTGGCCAGTCCAATTCCAACGGAGCTCGATTTTGGTGGACCATCCGAAGCCCGGAGTGAAGAACGAAGGAAGCTCGTGGTAGCTGCCCCTTTCAAGAGCACCTACGCTGCGTAACGAAACAAGGTGCACTTCTTTTCCCATTGATTGGATTTCATAATTCGATTCGGGAGTCGTTTGAAGAAAGAGCTCATCCGAGAGATGGATTGAGCTATTCTCATAAAACGACATACATAAAAATATTCAATTATGCTTCCTTGATGATTTTTATCATTCATGCATTTATCTAGATTTAATTTGCATTTTATTTCATTCATTTAGCATATTTCATGGATTAATTAGGATTAATTTAGCCTTTATTTCAATTCTGCTTATTTTCAGTAGGTCTCTGTTTTTGTCAGTCAGTCCACACGTCATTTCATGCATTTGTTTTTTATTAAAAATCCCAAAAAAATCACGGAATGCGCCCTTAGGTGTCCCTGAAATTTTACCAAAAATTCGGAGGCATTGGAATTTGTTTACTACGGTAAACATTCAAAATGGCAAGTCGGGTTTTGTTACCCGGGATACGTTTTGAAAATCATTTTCCGACTTGTAAAATCTAGATATCCCTCATGGGAGATCAGATTTTCAATCCGAAAGATGTTTTAAACTCAGGAAAATGTCTAGTTTTTAATATGAGTTTATCAGATTTTTATGATTTTTTTTTATGTCTGACAAAAATCCGAGATGTCGGTACACGTGTCAGAGCCTAATTTGGGCCTCTGAGATCTTGGATCGACTTAGGGCTATGGTTTCTCTTTGTGTGTTGCTCTAAATCCGAAACTGTAAAAAGTGAAAGTGGTGTCCGAGATGTCGTCTGTTTGCATCTAAAAGCCTGTAATTTTTAGAATAGTGTTGACCCCTGCTTCGGATTTTTCTTGTCAGTCCCCTGTTTTGCTACATTTGTCTGGTCTGTTAGTTTAGGCAGAAATAGTTATATTGTTTTCTGTGTTTCTGTTGATCAAATGCCAAAGTCATAAACATGAAAGTTGTTCATGTAGGTGTCGTGCATCACTCTGATTAATTTCATAAATTTCCATGGCCGGTTTGTATTTCTTTAGCATTTTACATCAGATTAGTGTGATTTTTACCTCTGTCTAAACTAAATCCCTGTTATTGAACTCACCATGGCTCAAATCCCGAGGCTGTAAAAACCAAAAATGTTCCATTTCGGGTCTTTTAGCAGTCTGCAAAATATCAGAAGTTTCCATGGTGTAAATCTTGCATTATCATATTAGGCATTGCATTTGGTTCGGATCCATAGGCAAAATCCATCATTTTAGGACTTCCTTTAAATTTTAGCATTTAAATCATATCATTTCGTGAATTTTAGCATTCTAGGTTGTTTATCAGAGTGTTTAGATGCTTCATACCGAATTTGGTGCAATTTGGAATCCATTTGAGATTCGGATTATCCATAATACCAAAATAGGGTCCCGCAGGACCCAGATCCGAGCGAAAAACAAGTGAAATTCGTTATTTTGGATAAATTGCAATATGTCAAATTCTGATTTTACAGTCATAACGTGTTTAGCAGCATGTCATCATGTCTCTTACTGCATTTTATCATCATTTGATCCAATTTGAACTTCAAAATCTCAATTTTGCCAAGTTTTCCTTCAAAAAACCCTGATTTTAAAGGCATAACTTTATAATTAGGGGTATTTTGGTCATTTTGACCCCAATTCCGAATTTTAAATTGTTTTCTACTGAATTTCTTGTATTTTCATCATTTCAAATATCAAGGAAGCATGAGAATAGGGTTTATATCCAATTAAATCCAATAATTTCATAATATTATTGGAAAATCTTGGAAAAACCCACATATTTGAGCTAACCCAATTTCAAGTTTGGCAGGAATAATCCAAAGAAGGAGCTGAAGTCTGCAAATTTCTTTTATTTCCTTTATTTAGTGATGTAATAATGTAAATTTTGGAATAAGAGATTTAATTTCCTGCTTAGACTAGGATGCATATCATATAGTTTGATTTTATGCAATATCCTGTTTCTATGATTCATGCATTTTATTTCAAAAGCACTATGGATGTTCACGAATGGCACGTGCACCAACTCTTAGGGAGTTGATGGACTCGGTGGGATCCATATTTACGGCCCTAGTCGGAATATGGACGAGACCCAGATCCATCATCTTTCTACTAGTCACATTGAGCCTACACTCTTAGGCTATCTTAAAATGCACATCATATTTCCAAAGTTTTCAAAATCATGTGCATCAAATCAACTAAATTCTGAACATATTCATGGCCACAGTCAGAATATGTGAAGGATTTATCTTGACTTAATGCATGTTTTTCCAACAAATCTCTTAGAAAATCTTTTCAAAGTGCATTCATTCACTCATGTCATTTGCATCATGAAATCATTGATTTTCTCAAGATTTTCTTAAGAAAATTTCATTCTCAAGAAATCGATTTCTCAAGAAACTCTAAGAATCTTTCAAAATCGGTTTTCCAAAGACAAGTTTTTTCACAGTTTTCCCTGGAAAATGATGTTTTCTTAAGAGATTCAAAAGAGTTTTCCAATCTTTCTCCAAGATCCAAAATCGATTTCCAAGTATTTCAAAAGGTAAAATTCCCAGGATTTCAATTCCCCAAGTTTTGAATTTCCTTCTCCAATGAGTTTTCCTATAAATCTTCCATCATTTTCCTAAGAAAACTCTCAAAGTCCAAGTTTTCCTAAGAAGTGTTTCCCTTTTCAAAAGGTTCATCTTTTCTCAAGAATCACTTCCATTTTCCCAGGATTTTCAACCATTCATGATTTTCCCATGTCTTTATGAACTTTCTCATGATTTCAAAACACCTTTCATCTGATTTTCCTGAGAAATTGACTTTCAGCTTTTTCCTGAGAGAATCTTTTAAACTCCAAATATTTTCCAAGCATACATCATGTTTTCCCAAGCTGCATTTTCCAAAATCTCATAGCACATGCCTGAATTCTCTGTGCATTTAGGATAGAACATAACTTTGATAATTTAACTAAGTCAAGCACAATTTTGGTCCTTGGTTCGATTACCCCTGTTAAAGGCGGCAGGAACGGTCGAACCTCGTACCGACAGGTCGAGCCCCATCCCATGGATTTTCCCGCAATTTTCAAAAACGGAGGCGAGTATTTCAAAACAATTTCCAAAATCCGGTCAAAGTTTGAAGCGCGAAAGCGTTTCCTTCCTTTTTCTCTTCCGCAAGGAAGGGGAGACGGGGGAAAAATTTTGCGACGATAACAACCCCCTGCCAAAAAAAAATAGAAGGGGCAAGCGCCTCCCTCCCCCCTGCTGGAAAAAAAAAGAACACTTTACCTGCGGCGGGCGGGGTGCGACGAGCGGCAGAACGAGGGATGACGGGCGGCGGACCGGGGAGCGATGGGTGGTGAGCTGGGGAGCGACGGGCGGTGGGCCGGGGAGTGCGTCGGTTGGCTGGGCAACGAGCCAGGCGGAACGAGGGGCGACGGGCCGGGGAGTGCGTCAGGCGACGGGCCGGGGAGTGCGTCGGGCGACAGGCCGAAGAGTGCACCATGCGGCGGAGGAAGGCGGCGGGCGGTGGGGCGACAAGCAGGGGAGTGCATCGGGCGGCGGAGGAAGGCTTCAAGCGACGGAGGGCGGCGTCGGGAGGGCGGGAGAGAGGAAACATGAAAAGAGAGAAAAGGGCTCTAGTTAGGGATTTACGCAAAAATTAGCGACGAATTTAGTGGCGAAATTAGTTCGTCGCCAAGCCATCATAAATTTACAGGAGTCGTTGGTGACAGAATATTTCTGTTGCTGACATCGTCACTAAGTAGCGACAGAAAACCTTTCATCGCCCAATCTGTCACTAATCGTCGCATGTGTTGCGACAAAAACGGTGTGATCATTACAAAATTTTTCCTCTTTTGTGGTTTCTCTCTCTTCCTTCTCTTTTCCTTTCTAATCCCTATTTCTTCCTTTTTGAAGAGAGAAAATAAAAGACAGAAAAGAAGAGAGAAAAGAAAAGAAAAGAAGAGAGAAGAAGAACTCTTTTGCGAGGTCTCACTTGACCTTGATTTGAAAATATTTAGAAAATTACTCACCTTTGTTTTGAAATATATTGCGGGAAAATGGAGAGACGGGATTCACTCGTCGGTACAAGGCTCGATTGTTCCTGATGCCTTAATCAGTGGTAATCGAACCAAGGATTGAATGTATCCCTTTTGCTTTGCCTAAATATTATCTAAGAATTTATTCTAAATTTAGATGCACAAAGAATCATGCTTGTGCAATGCAAAGATGTATGCTTCTTTTGAAAAATGATTTGGAAATCTCCAAGTATTTCTAAAATGAATCTTGATAATGGAGTGAAGAAATGGCTTCTGAATGATAGAATCTAATTTAGAACTTGAGATAGATCACAGAAGTTCTAAGTCTTTGAAATAATCAGAGTTGGAAGAATAAATCTTTGAATTTGGAAAGAATGATTTTGAAGCTGAGATAAAAGAAATTTCAAAGTCAGAAGGTGGACTTTGAACTTAGATTTAGGAGGAGAGATAAAATTTGAAATGGAATTGAATTTAAAATTTGAAATCAGGATGGATTTGAGAGATCCAAATAGTAAAAAATAGAAATGGATTTAGGAAGTTCATATGAGGTCTGAAATTGGAATTGGATTTGAAATCTAGAATTGGGAATGAAATTCGATTCTGGATCCTGAATAGAATTGGATCCAAGATCTGGAATCCAAGATGGGATTAGATTTTGAATCCTAAAATGGATTTTGGATCTTAAAATGGGTTTAGGATCTGAAATCTGAGATCCAAGATAGAGTCGGACTCTGGATCCTAAGATGGATTTTGGATCTGAAGTCTGAGATCCAAAGTGGAACTGGGTTCTGGATCCAAAAATGGATTTGGATCTGAAGTCTGAGATCCAAAAAGTGGAGATGGATTCTGAATCCTAAATGGAATTGGGTCCAAGGTCTGGAATCCAAGATGTAATTTTGGATCTGGAGTCTAAGATCCAAAAGTGGAGATTGTATTTAGGAATTTGGATCCAAGTTGATCTAACTTCGGATTTGGACTTTGAAAGTCCAAATGGGACTTTTGAATATGGATCTGGGTTTTGAAAACCCAGATTGAATTTAAAATTTAGGAAAGGTCAAGCTTTGAGATTCAGAATCAATCTCAAACTTTGATTTTTTTTTAATTTGAAGATAGGAAGATAAACTTGGTTTTCAATTTGAAGATGAATCAGAAACTTCAAAGTTAAATTCAGCTTTGAAATTGAATTTTGAATTGAGTTGGGAATTTGAAGTTTGAATATAAAATGATTTTGGAATTTCAAAGTCAAATTGGACTTTGAAATTTGAGATAGAATTAGAATTTGAAATAGAAATTTGAAGAAAAGATGTTTAAAAATCACGTGGGTTTTTTAAATGATTTTGAAAATATGATGCAATTCTATCCTAAATGATGAATGAATCTGAATGATCTTGATATTGGATTTTGAAAAGCTATTCTATTCTTTAAATAAATTAAAATAAGATTGAAGATATAATACATCCCTGACTATGGTCATTGAATGTATTATATGATAATCTATATTTAAATTCAAAAGAAGAATAAAATACATTTTAGGTGCTTTTATAGAATTTAAAATGAAATTAACTCTCAATATACCCTGACTATAGCCATTGGTATATATATTGAATTAATTTTAAATTAAATTCTGAGAACAGAAAAAAACATTTAAAGAAAACATGATGAATTTTGAAAAGGATCCAGTGAGGATCCATTGTTATTTTATAAAAGATAAAAATCCTAAGTTTTGTTTACATCCTAACTATGGCCATTGATGTAAATCATTAACATAGGATTAATTACCTCTTACGAAATGGTGCACGTGCCATTCGGGTGCCCATTTGTGAATTTCTGAAAGTAAAAGAAGCAAATGATATGGAAACAGGTAATTTATGATATTTACAATGCTCATTTGTTCTATCTAAAAGCTAGAAATATAAAATTCTTATTAATGTCAATTTACTACAATCTTTGAACTGGGACCTCTAATCTAGGAAGGAATATTTACATTTCTCTACAAAACTGAATGGATTGGCATGAAGTAACATATGATCATGGAATGAACTATTTTACCTCTCTCCTTCAGCCAATACGTGGTTCTTGATGGATCAGTATAATGATAGACCACTGGCGCTGTCCGATAAAAGAATTTATGAATTGGCTCCAGCCACTTGATCTCAGAACATAGGTACAGTAGAACAAAGCAAAAGAAAAAGATTTGAGATGGATGTGTCAATAGAGTGTTGTTGCATGTATGTGTGTGCTGCAATAGATGGAAGATATATTACACCAAGGTGTTATTGTGCTGAGTGGTGGAGATAGATGTGTTGTGTAATGGTGTTGAGTGCTAAAACATTGTAGCAAGGAATAGGGGAAAATGTGTATGGTGGTAAATGAATAGCAGTTTAATATTCTAGCTTTTTCCAAACCATTTTCAGCATCTCTTCAATGTGAAGGACTCACCACGCTACAGACTCATTGACTTTCCCATTCTCAACCTTCTTGCCCAGGATGAGGCAACTCCCATGCTACGATGTCCTGTATATTGAGGACCCAGATCACATGGTTTATTCAGATTGTTGCTTTCAAGGGGGAGTGCTTCATTCAATGCTTCCAGAACTTCGATTTGCAACTGAGTTTGAGAGTCCGGGGATGCGACTTCTGCTTGCTTTACTGGGCAGATGCCTTTGTAGCAGCCAAAAAACAATCTTCACTATGAATTTTGCTTGCTAACACTGACGCCAAAAAGATCAGATGGATCTTCGTGCTTGCAACGCAATTTCCTTGAACAAGCTTAAGGCAACACCGCCCTGTCCTGCTACAATATAGTACAGAGTTAGATTAATCCACTATTTTCCACGAATGCACATCTCAGGCATAATCTCTCCATATGGTGTTGCTGTTATGGTAGCAAGAAAGACAGTTGGAAAAAGGGGTAATAATCATCATCTTTACTGATGACATGTATCACTCGATGCGCAGGAATCACAACATGCAGAAGATGTATAAGCTTCACAAGGATAATATGAGATGGAACACGCAAGGCACATGGACCGACTATGGTCTAGGCTGATGGAGATAGTGAGCTGAGTGGTTTGTAGATGGATTGTGAGAGGATAAACAACATAGATACAACACCTACATATGAAATCTCTGCAGAAGGTATATACATAGCTCAAATATGAAAACATCACTGTGGATCAAACATGCATAAGGTAATGTACAGAAGGAGTTTAAATAAAATCGAAGTGGGATATTGTATGATAAATTCTGAACAGTGAAGGCTATTCTAAAACCGGAGATGCTAATCAAACATAATATATTATGATATACATAACAATTGTAATGACATTGATGCAACAGATAGAAGCAAATAAGGCAGAGGACAAAACCAAGACAGTTACAAAAAGCTTCAATGAGATGAGAAAAGAAACTGCTGGAAGATATTTACAAATGCATTCAAAAGGGAGTCGCCTGATAGTGATGTTCTGCAAAATCAAAGCATACAATGGTAATAACAGGGATACCTTTTAGAACATAACCCCAATCAAGGTGCTATTAACTTTTATGTAATGCAGCGGCCAGTGTTATAAAAAAAAGAAAAGAAAAACAGGGTACCTTCAAATGATGTTCACTTGATTTGATGCAAATTTCCATACCAACCTCTGTTTTCCACTAATGGCCGTATGGTCCAGAGGGATAATCTCAGAACCTTGAGAATCCCTTTAAGGTCCTTAGCTGAAAGCTATATTCACCCTTTATCTCCTATTTGCATCATATCAAAGCTTAAATGACAAATGTCCCCCATATAGTAGTAAGCGTCAGCAACTACAAGTGGTATCGAGCTCACAGAAAAGATGCAAAGTCAAGACATTGTTCATATCACACAAGAGTTTTATCTGACAAAGACCGAGTTCCAACACAACATGGTCATTCAACCAGCGGAATATTGAGTCAACCCAATGAAGTATCCAAAGCAACTACCAAAACTGCCAGTTTCCAGCACCACCACGCCCAAAAACTTGCTAAGGAATTACTAATGATAACAATTTTTCATGAAGTAACTTTATGCATTCATACCTCTTCTGGTCCAAAATTGACATGGCAACTTAATGAGTTACTTATCACCAAGCTGAGGGGTGATAGCCTGTGGGAGAGGAGGTTGCTTGTATTTCTTCAAAATCCCACCATGAACTTTCAGAGTGAAATGCAGCAAACACACAATGGAGAACCATTAAGAATGAGAAGGATACATTACCATCGTCGTCACATTACCTGATTGGGCCAAATTAGACTGAAGATAGCATTGCCAGGAAAGTAAGCAAGCCCTTCACCATGGGCAAAGCATCGACGCATAAATCTGAGTTTAGGAGGGAGGGTATGGGCAAAAATGCAAGCGTTGAAATAGGAAAACCCATATTTAAACAAATACCCAAGAGGTTATCTTCTTATGACCTAGTCATTTCTCCTCAACAGTTATTTTATATCTAATATCTTGGTCTGGCAGAACCCTTTTGGCCAATGTCGATCACCATTTTACTTCTAACCATCAACAAACAAAAGCATACATTAACCATTCAATAGGAGCCTTCCCGAAACCTTGGCCCTGATGAAATCAGTTAACCAGAATAGCCCAGATCATTACGTCAAGAGTATGATCTTATGACAGGGCGGATATGGATCATGAGGGACAAGCAGCATCTTCTGAAGGAGAAGCTTCTGTAATAGATGAGACTTACAAAAACATGTAGATAGAGGCCCAAAGGGAAAACAGTATGACTTCTTTCACGGTCTGGAATTAGAATAGTCGACCATTTCCTCCCAACTTAGTGTGAAACTACAAGAGATTTAGAATCCTAGCACACTGTCTACAGATTTGGAATCCGGAACTTCCAAGTCCTATTTTCATGGCCTATGATTTATTCATTTCATTAGTGCAATCTGAACCCAAAATCAATTCGCAAACAATTAAGGCCAAATGGAGCCATTTCCCCCTTTTTTTTATCCTTTTCTTTATGGGTCTGGAATTAGGAGAATTGTCCGGCTGGTTCCAACAAATCAATAAAAGGATTATCGAAAATAACAATATTGAATAAAGCGAATCAAAAGGTACTTTCAGCAGCAAATAGTAAATTGAAGCCTCAAGGAAATGACAAAAATAAAAGAAAGGACCTACGAACCTTGCAGACTGATGAGATGGGAAGGCAATAGTTCGAGTGACACTCTATACCCAGATTCAACCAGAGCCATTTCTCAAAAAAAAAACATTAGCATTCATATCTATACTGAAATGTAGATATAAACTGAACCATCCTTTAGACATGAGATAGGCAAGATAACATAACGATGTTGTAGACCAGTAAACTAAATCATGGACCAAAACGCTACATATAAATTAAAGAGTACCGAGTAAATGGAAGTTGCAAAATAAATTACTAAGCAATCCTAACAACATGTAATGGATGATTCAGAAGAAGAAAAAAAGAGAAAAAAAAGGGGGTCTAAACGACTAGTTTTCACAGAATAGGACCAATGAACTGAACAAAGAGATCGGAGGAATCATTTAAATAAAATAGAAGATGACACTGTAATCAAATAGAAAAGATATTCATTTATAGGATTTCTTAGGAAATGCTGGCCAAATACAGGTAAGGCAGTGAACATTATAAAACCAGAAATCAAGACAAATCGGGAATTAAAATCAAACCTAAGCAACTGGTGATACCGATAAGGAATCTCATACGATGGGGATATCTGGATATGTTAATCCCCAAAAAAAGAAAAAAACTATCAGAGTAGAACTAAGGATTGAACATAAACAGGAAATCCAAAGGAAAAAGGGGATTAGCTTAATATACGATGTAAACTGTAGCTGAAACCACAAAGTATATAAAGGAAAACAAAAAAAAAAACAAATGTTGGGAAGGGGTTATCCCTTTTGTTATTGCATGAGAGAAGGGTTGATGTTGTATAAACAACTCAACACCAATGGTTGTGCGTTAATGGGGCTGGAAGCAAGTAAAAAAAAAAAGGAATCAAGAAAAACAGACGAGAAAGAATACTTACCTTAGTTTGTTGCAGGGTTTTTGAAAGAAGGAGGAGAGGAACGACGCTCGGCTGTAGAACTTCCTTCAGAATAAAGAAGCAGAGGATTAGAGTTGTGTGGAGGGGTGAAATGCGATGGAGAGGCAATTCTTCTGAAGGAAAGAGAAAGGGGGAAGGGTGGAAACAGATCCTTTACAAAGAAGGGGGTGCGGTGGTGAAGAAGCGGTGGGGTCGGGTTTCCTCATCGTGCCCCTCTTAAGGATGGGGACGAAGGTTCGGGAAGGAGGAGTTCGGTTGGAGATGAAGGGCTTAGGGAGGATAGCCGGGCGATGGCGAATGAGATTGGAGAGAAGGTAGAGGTCGTTGGGCAGGAGGGGAAGGTTCTGGAGTTTGGCCGAGAGAGGGTTTGGGAGAGAGAGGGGAGTCCCTGTAAACCCTAAGAAACCTTTTGTTTTAAAATAAGGGGTGAGTCCTTGTTTTTAAAGCTTTTTCAAAAGGGTGCCCCTTTTTAAAAGTTCTTTTTTTAAAAAAATGTTTTTTTAGAAGATGTTTTCAAAAAGGAAGTTTTCAAAAAGGAAGTTTTCAAAAACTATATATATTTATTCATTTTTTCTTTTCCATATATATATTTTTTTTTTGTTCTTTTCTTCCTCTTTTTACATTTTTTTGTATTTTCTGAAAACAAAACTCTAAAAACTGAGGAATTTAAACTGATTTTACAAAATTTTAAGATATTTACAGAAGAAGGGTTTTTCTGGAAAATCAGGGTTATCTTGGGAAAATTTCTTCAAAAAGATGGGTTTGGATCCATGTTTTGAGGAAATGTTCGAGTTTTGAAACTCAAATCGAGAAATACAACACGATGGATCCAAACGAATGCCGGATGGACTGTCTGAGCTATTTAAAAAAACTATTTTTGGTATTTTCTGTAATTTTAATTAAAAGTTAGACAACAAGACTCAGATTTGGATCTGGACAATGGATCTAGATCCGAAATCAAGTCAGACATATAAAATAAATTTAATTTCAGTAAAACTTGAGAAATGAACTAGAATTTAGATTTAAAAGTGACTCAATTGCTTAGAAAATGAAATCAGGGGCAAAAAGGGGTTATTTAAAAGATTTTGAAAAATTTGGGGTGTTCACAGATGCCCCTCTTTGCTACTAAGCTGGCAAAAGGCCGAGCTTAGTGGCAAAGATAATACTCCAAATTTTGAAAATTCCCCAGTCAGCAGATCTGAACTGGGTGTGAAAGAATTAATTTGAAAGACATGGCTTCTCAGACTTAATACCTTATCTTGAATGGCTTTGGGGAGACGAAATCCTCCAAGATGATATGACTGAATAATATAAATGAGAAAATCGTGATGGGACTTTTAGGTGAAGATCCCGAAGTGATGAAAGGAAAATTTTTTGATCAAGTCTCATGGGTGAGACAAGATCAACTCTTGGAATGACTCAGGTTTAGCCCTTAACCTGGATGGGACGAAGATATATCAAGACGATTTGGATGAGAAAAGGAATATAAATAGACCTCGACGGGATATTTTTTGAAAATGCCTTGCAAGATGAAGCTCAAGTGGAAATCCTATCCTGGATGGATATACAAAGTATGGGTTCCTCGATGGGAAGAACTATGATGGGACTGAAGGAAAACACCTCGTCAAAACGAGAAACCTTGTCAGAACGAGACTCAGATTTAACCCAAACCTGAAAAAGAAAGATACCTCGATGAGCGAAGTTCAGGATTAACCCTTAACCTGAAGGGGACGACCATACAGAATCCTCGAGTGAAGAGACCATAATGGGACCTTCGGAGTTTGGACGAACAAATCTGAAAGGAGTTTGCAAAAGGAGGAAGATATGGAGTTCCCTAAAGCTTTGAAAAAGGGATGATCTTGGGTGTCTTATGGCTGAGACTGAAATAGCTTTTGAATTTAATGACCTCTCGCAGAAAGTACAGATTTTGACCCTTAACTTGAGTGGGAACAACCATACGGAATCCTCGAATGAAGAAACCGTGATGGGACAGGAGAGATACTTCAACTAAATGGGGCAACTCTTCTGGAAGATATAAACAATGATAGGTTGCATCAAAATGGATATTGAATATTTATTTCATTCTTGAAATAGCTAGAAAATTTTGCCAATGAGATAAAATTGTAGTTGACTCAAACGCTTGAAAACGTGCACGTATGTGCAAAAGATATTCCCTCTTTTACCTAGAGTATTTCCTCCAACGAGGTTAACTTCTCGGTCTTAAGAGTCAAATTCAAAATTTTAGCGCTGATGATTTTCTTCAAGGAAGCTATCCATTTCCCTGATATGAGAAGAGAAGAAATATTCTTAATTTCATAAAAGCAAGTAGCGAAAAAATATTTGATAAAAGCATTTTGCATGAGAAAAGATGACTTCTGACAACTTTGGCAGTTTGATATCTGGGTGTTGTTCCATGATGATCTTTTTGCACTCTTTTTGAGTCATTGAACTTTTTCGAGCTTTTTAATCATCCTTCATTTTGGAGATGTCCTGACTTTTCTCTACTTTTTTCGGGGAAGGGTACGTCATAAACTCCTTCATCTTGGAGATGTTCTGATCCTTCTTTTATCTCAGGTATTGGTGATATAGGCTCAAAAAGGTCTTTTAGATGATAGCAAAAATCAAATATCTTTTAGGGTTTGTCGGTAGGTCCATCACACTCGTCTTTATCTCGACGGTGATATGAACTTTCCCTGGAAGGATCCTTCAAAAACTTCTTCATCTTGGAGATGATCCAAATCTTCTTTAGCCCCGGGGGTCTGCCTGCATATTCGTCTTCATCTTGACGACAATTGAGAGATCTCTTTTGTAAATATTTGATTGCAACTTTAAATGAACATGAGGAGACATGGATTGAGTGGATTCTTTTTATCGCTCAGGGTATTTCCATTGCCTAATTGCCAGAAAGCTGTTTTTAAACATGCGCCATAGCTATGATCGATATCAATTCGCTTCCGGCTTTTCAATATCATTGAATATTTTTTTCTCTAATCATACCGAGGATATTTCTTTCATCCTTTTGGTTGATCAATAGGAAAAAATTTGAATTTTACCTCTTTTTCGCAGAAAGTTTCACCTTTTTTAAAAGAATACTAGAGATAATCTGAGGTAATTCTTTTGTGCAGTAAGAATATTGGAATCAACAAATATTTTTAGCAAATTGACAAAGTTTTTATGAATTCTTTGTGAAATAAACACTCAATATAGATTTTGATGAGACCTTGAGTTGAATCTATGATTTTGGACCTGCATATTCGTCTTTATCTTGACGACAATTGAGAGATCTCTTTAGCAGATATTTGATTGCAACTTTAAATGAACATGAGGAGACATGGATTGAGTGGATTCTTTTTATCGCTTGGGGTATTTTCACTGCCTAATTGCCAGAAAGTTGTTTTTAAGCATGCGCCATAGCTATGATCGATATCAATTCGCTTCCGGCTTTTCAACATCATTGAATATTTTTTTCTCTAATCATACCGAGGATATTTCTTTCATCCTTTTGGTTGATCAACAGGAAAAGATTTGAATTTTACCTCTTTTTCGCAGAAAGTTTCACCTTTTTGGAAAGAATACTAGAGATAATCTGAGGTAATTCTTTTGTGCAGTAAGAATATTGGAATCAACAAATATTTTTAGCAAATTGGCAAAGTTTTTATGAATTCTTTGTGAAATAAACACTCAATATAGATTTTGATGAGACCTTGAGTTGAATCTATGATTTTGGACATTCTGACCAGTAAAACTAAGACCTTTTATTTAACGACCAGTGAAGGAGCTGGAACCTTTTATTTAATGACCAGTAAAAACTGGAACCTTTCATTTAACGACCAACGAAGTAGTTGGGACCTTTCATTTAACGACCAGTGAAAACTGTGACATTTCATTCAACGACCAGCGAAGTAGCTGGGAAATTTCATTTAACGACCAACGAAGTAGCTGGGACATTTCATTTAACGACCAGCGAAGTAGCTGGGACATTTCATTTAACGACCTTTGATTTAATGAGTTGGTCTAAGATTAAGACTTTCTAAGATACAGACAGTACAAGACTGCACTTGATCTTTAAATTTTGAAGATTTTGACAAGTAACCCGTGCGAGGACTGGGTTTTTCAAATGAACTTGGTCTTTAGAATTGAAACTTTAGCAAAATAACCGGTGTGAGCACCGAGTTTTCCAACTGAGAGTCGGGAAGGAGACCGGTATTCTTAAGATATTTGGAGATCGAAGCAGGAAATGATTGTCAGGGTTTCAGGATTATCCCTTATCCTGAAGGAGAAATAGAATAGATATTTGATGAGAATTTAGGGAAAATGATTCAGGTTTATCCCTTAACCTGAAGGAGAAATAGAAGATTTGGTGAGGAGATCACCTGAGACTGAAATTTAGAAGGGATATGACAAGATTTAGAATTTATGATCTATGATTATGCGGTCCAATTTTCAGGATTAAACCCTTATCCTGAACGGGGAAAAGAAAGAATAAAACTTGAGAAGATAGAAGGATATAGAATTTGATGAAAGATGGAGAAAATTTGAAAAAATTGATTTATTTTGTAAAAGAATTCTCACAAGTAGCATTATTGCTCCTATGAGTGATCTCAGGATTATCCCTTATCCTGAAAAAAGAATACCTCAAATGTCGAGGTTCAGGTTTATCTCTTAACCTGAAAGGGGGAAAGAATAGAATTTATGGAGATTTAATGAAGATAAATTGATATAAATTTTAAAAAATCAATAAAGGTTGATGAAACTTGTATATACAAAATAATCCTCATAGGTAGCGTTATTGCTCCTACGAGGGGTCTCAGGATTATGCCTTATCCTGAATGGGAACACCTCGGACAACAATGGTCAGGTTTATCCCTTAACCTGAGCGGGAAATGGAATAAAAAGAATACCTCATGGGAAAGAGGCATCAGGTTTATCCCTTAACCTGAAAGGGTATGTGAAAGAATAGAATTTTGGGAGAAAATTAAAAGAGAAATTGATAGACATTTACAAAATTAAGAAAAATTGAAAAATTGTCTTTACAAAAGAATCCTCATAGGTAGCATTATTGCTCCTACGAGGGGTTTCAGGATTATCCCTTATCCTGAATGGGAACACCTCTGACAACGAGGGTCGGGTTTATCCCTTAACCTGAAAGGGTAACACCTCAGACAACGAGGGTCAGGTTTATCCCTTAACCTGAAAGGGCAACACCTTGGACAACGAGGGTCAGGTTTATCCCTTAACCTGAAAGGGCATATAAAAAGAATACCTCATTGAAAAGAGGCATCAGGTTTATCCCTTAACCTGAAAGGGTACATAGAAGATTTGATAAAATTTAATAGAATTTGAGGAAAAATTGATAAAATTTGATAAAATTTGATAAAATTGATGTAAACTTCAATAAAATGAACGAAATTGATAAAGATAACAAAATTAACTGAAAATTTATAAGATTTGAGAAAAATGAGTTTTTCTGATCCTGCCTGCATATGGGATCTTGAAAGGAAAATGTTTATTTAAAAGATAAATGAGAAATCATTTTGGGAAGAAAATCAACCACGAGAAGAATGATTAGCACGAGAGCTGATCTTTGAAAAGGGGAATCATCATGAGAGATCATCATGAGGTTTGATTTTGAAGATAGTGGTTCGAAACCAATTTTGAAAAAGAAAACCAACACGAGGGATGATTTTGAAGACAAATGGTTTTAAAACTCAATTTAGAAAAAGAAATTCAACGTGATAGTTTATTTTGAAAAGGATTTAGACCAGAATATTTGAACTTTTGGTGACTATGAAGACTTTTGTAGAAATTTTTTAGATTTTATGATTTTGAAAATCCTCATAGGTAATATCATTTCTCTCATGATGGAGGAAAACGGATTTTGAATATAGATGACAAGGATTTAAAATTTTGAAAAATAGTAGGCAGGATAAAAAAGAATTTGAAGAAATCAGAAGAAAAAGACAATACACCTGGGTTTTAAAAGAGGAAATTTTGAATAATATATACCTAGGGTTTTGGGAAATATAAGGAATATAAAATATCACAGATATACAAACAAGGATGCGCAAACAACACTCCCTAAAGCTGACTCTAAATGCAATATTTGAAATGGTTTGATAGGACCTTAATCCTAACTCTAAGATTTAGATCATCTGATTCCAATCAAGGTATGCCGATATACCTGTTATCGTCGCGAAATTTTTCCCCCGCCTTCCCTTCCTTGCGGAAGAGAAAAAGAGAGAAACGCTTTCGCGATTCAAACTTTGACCGGATTTTGGAAATTGTTTTGAAATACTCGCCTCCGTTTTTGAAAATTGCGGGAAAATCCATGGGATGGGGCTCGACCTGTCGGTACGAGGTTCGACCGTTCCTGCCGCCTTTAACAGGGGTAATCGAACCAAGGACCAAAATTGTGCTTGACTTAGCGAAATTATCAAAGTTATGTTCTATCCTAAATGCATAGAGAATTCAGGCATGTGCTATGAGATTTTGGAAAATGCCAGTTGGAAAACATGATGTATGCTTAGAAAAACATTTGGAGTTGGAAAGAATCTCTCAGGAAAAAAGTCAATTTCTCAGGAAACTCAGATAAAAAAGGGGTTTTTGAAAACATGAGAAAGCTTATGAAGATGTGGAAAATTCAGAAATAGTTGAAAATCTTGGGAAAATGGAAGTGATTCTTGAGAAAAGATGAACCTTTTGAAAAGGGAAACACTTCTTAGGAAAACTTGGACTTTGAGAGTTTTCTTAGGAAAATGATGGAAGATTTATAGGAAAGCTCATTGAAGAAGGAAATTCAAAACTTGTGGAATCGAAATCCTGGGAATTTTACCTTTTTAAATACTTGGAAATCGATTTTGGATCTTGAAGAAAGATTGGAAAACTCTTTTGAATATCTTAAGAAAATATCCTTTTCTTGGGAAAACTGTGGAAAAACTTGTCTTGGAAAAACCGATTTTGAAAAATCCTTAGAATTTCTTGAGAAATCGATTTCTTGAGAATGAAGTTTTCTTGAGAAAATCTTGAGAAAATCAATGATTTCATGATGCAAATGACATGAGTGAATGAATGCACTTTGAGATGATTTTCTGAGGAATTGGTTGGAAAATGTGCATTAAGTCAAGATAAATCCTTCACATATCCTGACTGTGGCCATGAATATGTTCAGAACTTAGTTGATTTGATGCACATGATTTTGAAAACTTTGGAAATATGATGTGCATTTTTAAGATAGCCTAAGAGTGTAGGCTCAATGTGACTAGTAGAAAGATGACGGATCTGGGTCTCGTCCATATTCCGACTAGGGCCGTAAATATGGATCCCACCGAGTCCATCAACTCCCTAAGAGTTGGTGCACGTGCCATTCGTGAACATCCATAGTGCTTTTGAAATAAAATGCATGAATCATAGAAACAGGATATTGCATAAAATCAAACTATATGATATGCATCCTAGTCTAAGCAGGAAATTAAATCTCTTATTCCAAAATTTACATTATTACATCATTAAATAAAGGAAATAAAAGAAATTTGCAGACTTCAGCTCCTTCTTTTGAATGTCCCTGCCAAACTTGAAATAAGGTTAGCTCAAATATGTGGGTTTTTCCAAAATTTTCCAATAATATTATGAAATTATTGGATTTAATTGGATATAAACCCTATTCTCATGCTTCCTTGATATTTTGAAATGATGAAAATGCTAGAAATTCAGTGAAAAACAATTTGAAATTCGGAATTGAGGTTAAAATGACCAAAATACCCCTAAAATTAAAGTTACATCTTTAAAATCAGGGTTTTTTGAAGGAAAACTTGGTAAAATTGAGATTTTGAAATTCAAATTGAATCAAATGATGATGAAATGCAGTAAGAGACATGATGACATGCTGCTAGACACATTAAGACTGTAAAATCAGAATTTGGTATTTTGCAATTTATCAAAAATAACGATTTTCGCTTGTTTTTCGCTTGGATCCGGGTCCTGCGGGACCCTGTTTTGGTATTATGGATGATCCGAACCTCAAATGGATTCCAAATTGCACCAAATTCGGTATGAAGCATCTACTTACTTTGATAAACAACCTAGAATGCTAAAACTCATGAAATGATATGATTTAAATGCCAAAATTCAAAGAAAGTCCTAAAATGATGGATTTTGCCTATGGATCCGAACCAAATGCAATGCCTAATATGATAATGCAAGATTTACACCATGGAAACTTCTGATATTTTTCAGACTGCTAAAAGACCCGAAATGGAACATTTTTGGTTTTTACAGCCTCGGGATTTGAGCCATGGTGAGTTCAATAACAGGGATTTAGTTCTGACAGAGGTAAAAATCACCCTAATCTGATGTAAAATGCCAAACAAATATAAAACAGCCATGGAAATTTATGAAATTAATCAGAGCTATGAACGACACCTACATGAACAACTTTCATGTTTATGACTTTGGCATTTGATCAACCGAAACACAGAGAAAAATATAACTATTTCTGCCTAAACTAACAGAACAGACAAATGTAGCAAAACAGTGGACTGACAAGAAAAATCCGAATCAGGGGTCAACACTATTCTAAAACTTACAGGCTTTCAAATGCAAACAGAAGACATCTCGAACACCACTTTCACTTTTTACAGTTTTGGATTTTGAGAAACACACAAAGAGAAACCATATCCCTAATTCGATCTAAGATCTTAGAGGCCCAAATTAGGCTCTAACACGTGTCCCGAACTTTCGGATTTTTGTCAGATATAAAGAAAAATAAAAAAAATCTGAAAAAATCACAGTAACAACTAGACATTCTCCCGAGTTCATAAAATTTTTCGGATCGAAAATCGGATCTCCCATTAGGGATATATCGATTTTACAAGTCGGCATATTAGTTTCAAAACTCATCCAAGGTAAAAAAACCCGACTTGCTATTTTGAATGTTTACCACAGTAAAAAAATTCAAATGCCTCCGAATTTTTGGCAAAATTTCAGGGACACTTAAAGGCACATTCCGTGATTTTTTTGGGATTTTTAATAAAAAATAAATGCATGAAATGACATGTGGACTGACTGACAAAAACAGAGACCTACTGAAAATAAGCAGAATTGAAATAAATGCTAAATTAATCCTAATTAATTCATGAAATGTACTAAATGAATGAAATAAAATGCAAATTAAATCTAGCTAACTACATGCATGTTAAAAATCATCAAGGAAGTATAATTATGTATTTTTATATATGTCGTTTTATGAGAATAGCTCAATCCATCCCTCGGATGAGCTCTTTCTTCAAACGACAACACGAATCAAACCAAAAGAATTATCATAGTGAAATCAATAGGAATGGAGGCTTACCTTGTGTTCTCCAGCGGTTTTGGAACTCCCAAAATGAGTGGATACCTTGATAATGGGCTCCAGAGGGGCGTGAATCCAGAGGAAACCAAGAAAGAATGAAAATGGAATTCTGAAGTTCAATTCTCAAACAGGGCTCTCAGAGTGAAAATGCTAAATCCAAAAGAAGCCCCCCTAGGCTGGGCATGGGGCCTTGTATTTATAGAGTTTTTTGGAAAATTTTGAAATTCAAAGAAGCTTAATCTGAGCCCTCCATGTGGCGCCATCTCAGAGGGTGTTGTCTTGGAGTTTGAAATTCAAATTATGCTTTATTCTGGAAGGAGGAGAGACTTCCATGTGGCGCCATCTCAGAGCATCTTCATTGACATGTGTCAGAAGGAAAGGCAGAGGATTCAGATGGTGCCACCTCAGAGAGAGTTTAAAGTTTAAATTTCTGCTTTTTCTAGAGGAAAGGAGAGACTGCCATGTGGCACCACCTCAGGGTGGCTCCTACAATGACATGTGGCAAGAGGGAGGAAAAGGGACACGTGGCACCATCTCACACAAAATAGAAAAGGTGAAGTTCAGGATTTGCGCCACCTCAGACTGGAGTTTGAACATTTGAATTCTAGCTTTCTCTGAAGGAGGCAGAAAATGACATGTGTCCTCTACTTTTTCTAAAGAAAGCAGAGAGAGACACATGTCCCTTGCTTTTTCTGAGAAGAGCAGAGGGTGACATGTGTCACTTGCTTTTTCTGAGAAAAGCAGGGAGTGACATGTGTCTTCTACTTTTTCTAAAGGAAGCTGGAGATGACATGTGTCATCTACTTTTCTGAGAAAAATAGGAGGGAGACATGTGTCCTCTGCTTTTTCTGAAAGGAGCAGAGATTGACACATGTCGCTTGCTTTTCCTGAGGAAAGGAGAGAGTGACATGTGTCACCTGCAGGAGACATAATTCAAATGGTGCCACCTCATGGGAGACAAGTTCTACTTTTTCTGAACAGGACAACACATGACACGTGGCATCTCATGGTGACCTTGGAATGACACTTGGCACAGGGTGAAGATGGTAGACATTGACACGTGGCATAAAATAAAGAGGATGACTAATGACATGTGGCGGCATCTTAAGGTGGTCCCACACTGACACGTGTCAAAGGGTGGCAGAAGAGAGAAGGTGACATGTGGCGCCAACTCTAGGTGAACCCTATGCTGACACATGGCAGGTAAATGGGAGGAGAGAGAAAGGACAAGTGGCACCAATCTAGGGGACAAGGTTCCTATTTTTTTGGGTTTTTCAAAGTTCAGGTTTTTCAAAAGAAAAGCTTGTGTGACACCACCTCAGTGTGGGTCCCACATTGCTTCTTTATTGAAATAAGGATAAAACCACAACTTCTTTTTGGAATTTTCATAAAATCTGGACTAATGGGCAAAACAGGAATTTTGGAAAGAGTTGGCCCTTGTAGGGCGATTTTGTAAAAGAAAGATATTTGAAATTGTCAAAAAGGGCAAAATCTGAGGTGAAGTGACTCAAATCCATATTGAAAACTATCCAGATGGTTTTCCTGAGGAAATATTTTGAAATTCAGAGTCCTGGGGGTAAAATGGGAAAAATTGATAATTTTGAAGACCCAGGGTTTTGAAATCAATTTTGAAAATAGTTAAAATTCTAATCTGGATTTAAAATTTTGAAATCAAGAGTTCTGGACCTCGAAATGACATGCTGTGCAGTGCAGTGATTTGAAACGCTCATGCAATGATATGCAATGTCATGTCTTATGAAATGCAATCTTGAATCAAGACTTGGAGATGTATGTCTCCTGTCAGGAATAAAATTTTGAACATCTGAGTTAAAATTAGAGAAATTTTGAGAGTTGCAAATGAAATTTGGACTTTTGCAAGGTCCGGCTCAGAAAATGACCATTTTTCCCTCCAGCGATTTCAGAGGCTGGATGTTGATGCTTGGTGGAAATGTTGGGGAGGTGAGTGAAAATTTGGGGTGTTTACAGATGCCCCTCTTTGCTACTAAGCCGGCTCATGGCCGAGCTTAGTGGCAAAGAAAACACACCAAATTTGGGCTATACGAAAAAAATGCCCCAGTTAGAAGGATCTGACTGGGTGTGAAGAAATTAGCCCGAGGAAGATGGTAGATATGAAGCGAAAAATGGAGAGAAAAGATTCACTCTATGAGAGTGAAGTTCAGGTTTATGCCCTTAACCTGGATGGGACAGAAATACCTCGCATGGAACGAAGCTCAGGTTTGACCCTTAACCTGATGGGACAGAAATACCTCGCATGGAACGAAGCTCAGGTTTTGACCCTTGACCTGATTGGGGAATTGAATATCTCATCGAAATGAGACTCAGGTTTGTACCCTTAACCTGATCGGGCGGAAGATGAAATACCTCTTTGATTGAGGCTCAGGTTTGTACCCTTATCCTGATCGGGCGAAAAATGGAATACCTCTTTGAATGAGGCTCAGGTTTGTACCCTTATCCTGATCGGGCGGAAAATGAAATACCTCTTTGAATGAGGCTCAGGTTTGTACCCTTATCCTGATCGGGCGGAAAATGAAATACCTCTTTGAGTGAGGCTCAGGTTTGTACCCTTATCCTGATCGGGCGGAAAATGAAATACCTCTTTGAGTGAGGCTCAGGTTTGTACCCTTATCCTGATCGGGCGGAAAATGAAATGCCTCTTTGAATGAGGCTCAGGTTTGTACCCTTAACCTGATTGGGCGGAAAATGGAATGGAATCCTCGAAGGAAGAGACCATGATGGAACCTTTGGATTTTGCACAATAAATCCAATAGGGTTTTTGCAAAAGGAAGGAAAATGGGGTCCCTAAAGCTTGAAAAGGGATTGGTTTTGGGCGTCTCATTGCTGAGACTAAAATTAGCTTTTGAAATTGCCTTTTGCGGGAAATGATTGGTGGTTCGACCTCGAACCGAAATGGGACTGTCTATGGTGGGACAGTGGGGACACCGGGAAGTGTGCAAATTTGAGAGTTCATGCTCTCAAAGAAGGGAAGGAATCAAGTCCTTAGGAGGGATTTAAAATTGGTGTCAGGATGCATCGAAGACGGACATCAAGCTCTCACTTCATGTCAGGATAGCTAGAAAATATTGCCAAAATGTTGGAAATTTTGCTGTTGATTCATAGTTTTTGAAAATGTTGCACATTGTTGCAAAGATATTCTTTCTTTTCTACCCAAAGCATTACCTCCAAACAAGGTTCACTTTGTAGAATCGAGACTTGAAATCCAAATTGTTCGCAATTGGCCTTCTTCAAGGAAGCTATCAATTTCCTTGATATGAGCAGGAAAGAGAATTTGATGTTATGAAAGCGATTGATGAAAGAGTATTGATAATAGAATTTCACAAATTTAAAGAGGATTCTTGATAGATTTGGCAGTTTGATATCCTGAGAGCTTCTCTCTTGATAGTCTTTCTGCACTTTTTTTGGCTCTCTGGGTTTTTTCTACATTCTCCTTTATTTTGGAGATATTCTTACTTTTTCTCTCTTTCTTTTTCCTCTCTTTCTCTCTTTTGGGAAGGGTACGTCACAAACTCCTTCAACTTGGAGATGTTTCGATCCTTCTTGGATGATGGGTTCGGAGATCTTTGGGCGATTGCTGAAATTAAATATCTTTTAGGGATTGTCGAGAGGTTCATCGCATCTGCCTTCATCTCGACAGTGCTTTGGACTTTCCCTGGAAGGATCCGTCACAAACTCCGTCATCTTGGAGATGTTTCGAATCTTCTTTGGCCCCGGGGGTCTACTCGCCTAATTCGCCTTCATCTTGACGACAGGTGAGAGATCCCTTTTGCGGATACTTAATTGCAGCTTAGGTAATTCTGAGGAGACAGGGTTAGGGCGAATTCTCTCTTTTCTAGCACTCAGGATATTTCCACTGCCTCATTTTACAAGAATAATCTTTAAAGATGTGCCATTGACTGTGATCAATATCAATCATCCATGGCTTTTCACTAACATTGAATCTTCTTTTCTGGCCATATCGAGGATTTATCCTTCATCCTTTTGGTTGGCCAATAGAAAGAATTTGAGTTTTGAATCTCTTTTCGCAAAAGCTTCACTCTTTTGGAAGCGATGCTGAAGGTAAATTAAGATAGAGATTAGTGCAATAAAGATTCTTAAATCAACAAATAATTTGATTGACAAATTGACAAAATTTTCTTAAAATCCTGAGTGAAAGAGAGTATTTGAAATCCGGCTCAACACATCCGTGACGAAAATTCTCCTCTCTTTTTCCCCAAAAAGAGAGACTCAGGCTTAACCCTTACCTGAATGGGAAATGGGAAATACTCCTCTCTTCCCTAAAGAGGAGGTGTTTGCAAAACGAACTTTCGAAGAGAAATTGAGCTTTCGTCAAAGCTCCCTAATATTAGGCTTCTCTTATGGAAAGGGGGCCGATAATAGTGAGGTCTGAAAATTGGGTCATGAAAGGAACGAGTTCATCACACTCTCCCTGCAAAGAGGGTCTTTCATGACGAAAATGGCCTAGTATGAAATTGGGGGGTCACAAGAAAAACGAGTCTCCATCGAGCCTCTCCCTTTGAAAGGGTTTCTTGTGTGAAATTGGAAATTGTTTTGCAAACGGTTCACAAAGACGCGAGTCCCTTCAAACTCTCCCTGAAAAGGGGCTAAGTGAACGAATTGGATAGCATGCGAAAAGAACGAGCTCCCTCGAACTCTCCCTAAAAGGGTCTTTCGCAAGAGAAAATGATTGAAATTGGATATTGAGATTGATTGACCCAAAGGTCGAAATTGAAAATTGGAAAATTGGTTGCTGAAAATTGAATGACCCAAAGGTCGAAATTGGATGACCTGACAGTCGAAATTGAGAATTGATTTGACCAAAAAGGTCAAAATTGAGAATTGATTGACCAAAAGGTCAAAATTGGGTGACCCGAAGGTCGAAATTTGGAAATGAAGGTCAAAGATTGGAAATTGATTGACCCGAAGGTCGAAATTTGGAAATTGATTGACCCGAAGGTCGAAAATTGGAAATTGATTGACCCGAAGGTCGAAAATTGGAGTTTGATTGACCCGAAGGTCGAAAATTGGAAATTGATAGACCCGAAGGTCGAAATTGAGATTGGTAATGGAAATCGAGAATTGGAAATCGGGTGACCCAGAGGTCGAAATTGGAGAATTGCCTGATTTGAGGATTTAAATTGAAATTTGGAGGGCAAAATGTCAAACTTGAGCATTTGACAGACTTTGATGACTGAAATTACTTGGATTAATCAAAGGAGAATGATGAGCTCGAGTCAGAGCTCGAATAAAATATAGAGATCACGAGTCGGAACCCGGATCAACAAATGAAGAGCTCGAATCTGAGCTTGAATGAATAGAGAGATCTCGAGTCGAAACCCGGATCAACAAAGGAAAATGAAGAGCTTGAATCTGAGCTCGAATGATGTAATGAGATCACGAGTCGGAACCCGAATCAACAAAGGAAAATGAAGGACTTGAATTAGAGCTTGGATAAGATAAGGAGAACTCGAGTCGGAACCCGGATCAACAAAAGAAAATGAAGAACTCGATTCAGGGTTCGAGTAAGGTAATGAGATCACGAGTCGGAACCCGGATCAACAAAAGAAAATAAAGAGCTCGAATCAAAGCTTGAACAAATAAAGAGATCTCGAGTCGGAACCCGGATCAACAAAGAAAAATGAAGAGCTCGAATCTGAGCTCGAATGAATAAAGAGATCTTGAGTCAGAACCCGGATCAACAAAGAAAATGAAGAGCTCGAATCTGAGCTCGAACAAGGTATAGAGATCACGAGTCGGAACTCGGATCAACAAAAGAAAAATGAAGAGCTCTAATCTGAGCTCGAACAAGGTAGAGAGATCACGAGTCGGAACTCGGATCAATAAAAGAAAATGAAGAGCTCGAATCTGAGCTCGAATAAAGAAAGAGATCTCGAGTCGGAACCCGGATCAACAAAAGAAAATGAAGAGCTCGAGTCAGGGCTCGAGTAAAGTAGAGAGATCACGAGTCGGAACCCGGATCAACAAAGGAAAATGAAGAGTTCGAGTCAAGGCTCGAGTAAAGCAGAGAGATCACGAGTCGGAACTCGGATCAACAAAGGAAAATGAAGAAATCGAGTCAAGGCTCGAATAAAGTAGAGAGATCACGAGTCGGAACCCGGATCAACAAAGGAAAATGAAGAAATCGAGTCAAGGCTCGAATAAAATAGAGAGATCACGAGTCGGAACCCGGATCAACAAAGGAAAATGAAGAAATCGAGTCAAGGCTCGAATAAAGTAGAGAGATCACGAGTCGGAACCCGAATCAACAAAGGAAAATGAAGAAATCGAGTCAAGGCTCGAATAAAGTAGAGAGATCACGAGTCGGAACCCGGATCAACAAAGGAAAATGATTTGAATAAAAACCCGAGTCGGAACTCGGTTTTCTGGAAAATTGGAATTTTGAAAATGTGCCAGTTTGAGTACTGGATTTTGGAATAATACCAGTACGAGCGCTGGGTTTTGGTTCAGTATTGGCGATGATCTTTGAATCATTAGGAATTGTGATGGGACTGTTTGTTGAAATCCCAATACTGACCGGATTGTTATTAATGCAATTGAATGCAAATGAATATGGGTTGATGCATATGAATGCACATGTGCATGAAATGAGGAATTTGTTTATCCTGCCTGCATATAGAACAAAATTTTAAAATGCCCCAGTGTAACTGGGAAAGAAAGTTGGATCATTATTTGAAGGAAACAGGAAGGATTACAAGAGGAGAATAAATGTTTCAAGTATAAAACTTTTTCAAGTGTCGAGCATTGATAGGATCTGGCAATTCTACCCCATCGGCATTGATGAGCCGATATGAGTTGCGGGGTAATGCTTCTTTGACAATATAGGGACCTTCCCAATTTGGCGACCATTTGCCGCCAGGACGATGCTTGAGATAAGCTGTGGATCGAAGTACTAAATCATTAACTTTGAATCTTCTTTCGATGATAGATTTCGCATATTGCCTGGCTACTCTCTGGCGATAGGATTGAGCATGCTCTGCTGCTTTTAGCCTTCTCTCGTCGAGTAAGTCTAGCTGCACTAGTCGCTGCTGCTGGTATTGATCAAGAGGTAATTGCAGAAGTGAAGCAAATTTCAAAGCGGGCTTCTGAACATGTAGCGGCAATACTACTTCTGTTCCATAGACCAGTTCTGATGGAGTAGCATTCGTTGGTGTACGAATGGTGGTCCGATAGGCCCATAGTGCATCGTGGATCTTCTCATGCCAGTCACGGCCTGTTTCCACAGTTCGCTCCAAGATACGAATTAAAATCTTGTTGGTGGCCTCTGCCTGACCATTCCCTTGAGGATAATATGGAGCGGAAAAATGGTGCTAGATCTTGAATTTTGAGCAGAATGTCTTCATCTTTTCATTCTTGAAATGACTGCCATTGTCTGACACAATGTCATGCGGGATGCCGAAACGGCAAAGGATGTTCTTGTGAATGAAAGAGACCACGTGTCGGCCTTCTACTGTGCGGAGACTGATGGCTTCTACCCACTTGGTGAAATATTCTGTTGCGGCAAGGAAGTATTTGTGGCCATTTGAAGCTGAAGGAGTGATGGGACCTACGACATCGAAGGCCCACATAGAAAATGGCCATGGAGAGACAACAGACTGTAAATAAGTTGCCGGAGCATGAATGGAAGGTGCGTGTATCTGACATTGTACACATTTCTTCACATAATGATAACAGTCTTGTTGCATAGTCTTCCAATAGTACCCTGCTCTTATGATTTGCTTGACAAGGGTTTGGTAGCCAACGTGACCACCACAGATGCCTTCGTGTGCTTCTCGCACGACTTCTTTGGCTTCGTCTTCATCTAAACATCTGGAATACTCTGAACTGAATCCGCGACGATAGAGGACATTGGCCAAAATGAAGTATCGAGTAGACATACGCTGGATTGCTCGCTGCTCTTTCTTTGAGAGTTCTGGAGGAAATTCGTCAGTTTCTATGAAAGTTTTGATGTTGTAATACCAAGGCTTCTTCTTTTGTTCAGCCTGGTTTACCTGTTCCGCTGGAATGAAGGCAGGTTGGTCAAGTCTGCCAATTTCAAAAGAGCGACAAGATTCTCCATTCTTGAATGCCATAATGGAGCCTAAACTGGCTAGGCTATCGGCCACTTGATTGAAATCTCTCTTGATATGGAAGAGCTGGAATTCTTCAAACTTGCTGATAAGAGCTGAAACAATTTTCTGATAGGGAAATAGCTTCTGATCTTTGACTTGCCATTCGGCTCGAACTTGATTGACAACAAGTAATGAGTCACCGTAGGCATGCACTCTCTTAACATTGAAGTCTAGTAGAATCTTTAGACCTTGAATCAGGGCTTCATATTCAGCCATGTTGTGAGTGCATTGAAAGTCTAGCTTGAGAGAAAATGGAATCATCTCCTTCTCAGGAGTGATTAATAAAATTCCGATGCCTATTCCGGCCATGTTCTTAGAACCATCGAAAAATAAGTTCCAGACTGGAGATTGCTGGATATTGCAAATTTGCTCATCAGGAAGTCATCTTCGGCTTTCACTTCTTCGGCCAGAGGAAAATCCGCCAATTGATCTGCAATTGCTTGGCCTTTGATTGGTTGTTGCGAGACGTATTCTAAGTCATACTGCATCAGTAAGACTTGCCATTTTGCGACTCGTCCGCTGAGGAAAGGTTGCTCTAAGATATACTTGAGAGGATTGAGTTTAGACAAGATTTTGACCTCTGATGCCAACAGGTAGTGTCTTAGCTTCTGACACATCCATACCAGAGCTAGGCAGGTCTTCTCTATTTGAGAGTATCTCTTTTCATAATCTATGAAAGTCTTGCTCACGTAATAAATGACGTGCTCTATCAGGCTGCCTTCTTTGTATTGTGCCAAGAATCCGCCGCATGCGACTTGATTGACTGAGATGTATAACAGAAGAGGTTTTCCCAATTCGGGCGGCTTCAGGATGGGAGGATTAAGAAGATACTTCTTGATTCGATCGAACGATTGTTGGCATTCTGGTCCCCATTCGAACTTAACTCATTTTCTAAGTAAGTGGTTAAAGGGCTCACATCTCATCGCCAAATTGGAAATGAATCGCCGGATTGACTGCATACGTCCTTGAAGGCTACGTAGTTCTTTGAGATTCTTCGGGGGCGGCATATCAATGATAGCCTTTGCTTTGGCTGGGTCAACTTCAATTCCCTTTTTGCTGACCAGAAAACCCAACAGTTTGCCTGATTCGACTCCAAAGACACACTTTTGCAGGTTAAGCCTTAACTTGTAAAGAATGAGTCTCTTAAAGACTTGATCAAGTGCTTCGAGGTGATCTTCTTCCTCTTTAGATTTCACAAGAATATCATCAACATACGCATCCATGATTTTGCGCATCTGATCATGAAAGATGACAGCCATTGCCCGTTGATACGTTGCTCCAGCATTCTTGAGCCCAAAAGGCATAACCGTATAGCAAAAAGTGCCCCAAGGCGTAGTGAAGGAAGTTTTCGATTGATCGCGGGCGGCCAACTTAATCTGATTGTAGCCGGAATATCCGTCCATGAAAGAGAACATGGCATGTCCTGCCGTGCTATCGACTAGAAGATCGATGCTTGGAAGTGGATAGTCATCCTTCGGAGTTGCCTTATTGAGGTCTCTGAAGTCTATGCAGATCCTTACTTTGCCGCTTTTCTTTGGGACAACGACGATATTGGCTAACCAATCCGGGTAGTCAATAGCTCGGATAAATCCTGCTTTGAGCAGATCTTCAAGTCCTTCCTTGACTTGCTGTTCTATTCTGGGATCCATTTTTCTCAGCTTCTGCTTGACTGGCTTAGCATCCGGCTTTAAGACAAGACGGTGTTCGACTAATTTGGGGTCTAAGCCCGGCATGTCTTCATATGTCCATGCGAACACTTCTTTATGCTGCTTGAGAAAATCTGTAAGCTTTTTCTTTTCTTCTGAACTCAGACTGGTTCCGATTTGGAGAATTTTTGGATCTTCCTCTGAACCGATATTGACACCTTCAGTTGGATCTTGTACTAGAGGAGATGGTTCGTCCTGCTTCTGAATTGCGGCGAACTCCGGTAATTCCTGAAGAGACTGATCATATTCTGCACAATCATCTGACTGCTTTGCAATCTTATCATTTCCGGTGCTTGCTTTGATTCTGTGAATTGCTGTCGGCTTCTGAAAGGCCTTGGGATTGAGAACGAGCTTCTTGATTGTCCGAGAAGTCATTCTAAAATTTTGGAGAAGAAATTTTGGTTCAGACAAATTGGCCTATAGTAAGACAAGCAATCATTTGAAGAGAACCATACATAAAATGGCATTGAATTATAAAATGATGAGACAGACAAAAAGGGAGTAGATGGCATCCGGATAGACAAAGAAGCTTGGAATTTTATTGATTGAATGGATCAATGACATTGGTAAAATGAGACATTTATTTGGAAAAGAATAGAAAGGAAATAACAAATGGTCTTCATTGTGCCCCTTTGACAAAACAGTCTTTCTTGATGAGCTTCCTCCGGAGAACCCCAATCCTGCCCTGTGGGGACGATGTTTCTGGATCATTGGCTCGATGCGGCCATCTTCATTCTTGCCGAGTCCCTTGAAGGGTTGATAGCCATGCTTCAGGAGTAAATCAAATCCCTTTCTTGACTTCATGAATTGAGGAAACAAGGGATGATCCTTAATGGTGCTGTAGTCGATTCGACCTCCAACCTTGAAGAATTGAGGACCTTTCCATCGTGTCATGGCTACTGTGTGCAAAGATGACTCTGATGGTGCCTGAAGTATTTCTCGATTCTCCCCGAGATTGATCTCTTCACTTTCCCTGATGCTGGGAATATCTGCATTGAATGATGGCCGAGGAATCATGGGCTGCGGGAGCCTTTCTTCTGGGTCTTCTCCCAGTATTGTGGTAATCATTCCACCTTTTGACCACTTCACACATTGATGGAGGGTAGAAGGCACTGCATTAGCATTGTGAATCCATGTCCTTCCGAGTAGCAAGTTGTAGGTTGGAGGTACGTTAACCACGTGAAAAAGCACTGAATGCACTGAATAATTGATAAACACTTCCAGAAATATCTTGCCCTTGGCCGTTTGACCATGATTGTCAAACCCATAGATAGTGATGGGATCTGGAATGTATTCCTCGTCCTTGATCCCTAATGCCTTTGCGGTCATTTCGGGACATATGTTGAGGCTACTGCCTCCATCGACCAACACATGGGGAACCATCATTCCTCTGACTCGAACGACAATGTAAAGAGCATTATTGTGAAAGGAATGAGGCTTTGGAAGGTCCTCATCCGAAAAAGTGATTGGCGCATTGGTCATGGCGGAGTTCACAATTTGTGCCATGTCTTCAGGAGTAGTGCTGGGCTTAACTTTGATTTTTCTGAGTAAATCATCCAGTACTTGTCGGTGCTTGCTAGAATTCTTGGCCAAGTCAAGGATGGAGACATTGGATAAAGCGGTCAGAGGCTTCTGACTTGAATTCTCTGGCCTGGGTCTAACGATTTGCTTGAAGAAGTCAGGAGTTCCTTTTGATTTGGGAACTGACTTCAAAGGTGCTTCCGCAACTTTCATTTTACCGAATGCTGAAATTAAGTCCATCTTCTTAGAATCTGGAGCTGCTTGTCGTAGCACCGTCACCTGATGCTGAACTTGAAGATCTTGCACAGAACATGGCTTGATATGTTCATGCGGTAGAAAGGGTTGTGCAGACACTACTGCTGTGGTGTGCGAAGGGAAGGGGTGGTTGAGAATGTCCATTTTCTCTTCTTCTTCTCCTTCTACCAATAGATTCTTTTCAATGAGATCTTGCACGATGTTTTTGAGAACAAAGCAGTTCTCGGTGTTGTGTCCCACTGTCCTGTGGAACTTGCAGAACTGATCTTTCCATTTCCCCATGGGCACAGGGGGATCGGCCAATCTGGGCAATTTGACCATCTCTTTTGATAGCATGTACTCGAGCACATCTTCGAGTGATTGGTCAAGAGAAGTAAATTTTCTGTCGTAACTCCATCCTTCATGTTTGGTCTTCTCACGCAGTTTCGGCCCTTGATCCTGCTGAGGAGGCTTGCTGTACTGAGGAGCAGGCTTTGCTTTCTGATCCTTGTTGTTTGAACTGCCGGAGCTGTAGCAGTAATCTTTCTTCTGCCCTTTGTGTTGATTTCGGCCTTTGCTGTTGTTGTTGGCAGAATAAGTGAAGTGAGCTTTCTTTTTCTGCTCACCATGGGAGTTGTTCTTGGAAAAGGTGAAGCCTTCATAGACTCCATTTTCCACACTCAGCTCGAGCCATTCGGCTCGTTTAGTCAGCTCAATGAAGGTCCTGGACGGCGCTGTGGAAATTAATCCTCTTAACGGCTGCGAGAAATTGTTGAGGATTAAGGACAATGCATGCCTTTCTGAGATAGGATCTCTCATCTTGTTACAGGCTGATCTCCACCTGTGAATGAAGTCCCGTGCTTTTTCATTCTCATTCTGCCTTAAATTGCAGAGATGACTTAATGTAGGCAGCGCTTCTGTGTTGAACAAGAAGCGTTCAATAAAGAGATTTACAACTTTATCGAACTCCTTGAGCTCGATGGGGTTGATATGCTCAGCATACCACTTAGCTGCAACTCCTTCCAAGCTGCGGGGGAAGCATAGAAACAATGCTCGGTTATCCCTCTTAAACCGAGAGCATTCAGCAAAGAAAGTGGCGAGGTGCGCTTTTGGGTCACCAGAACCATCGAATTTGATGAATTTACGGGGGAGATTCTCCAGATCATCATCCCCTTCTAAGCCGTCATAAAAATCCTCACTGGTGAAGACTTTCTTGCCCTTGTCGCGGGCTTGCAGATCCTTGACAACTCGGGCCATTTCTTTAAACTGCGCTTGTAAAGGCTCTTCTTTATCTCTGCTCTTGGATCTGCGGCTTTTACTTTGGCCACGCTTCTGAAATGCCGGAGGCACCTCATATTCTTCATCTGTGCTTTCAGTGGAATCAGATTCATCTGAAATCTCTTCTGGCTGGATCTGCTTCTTGGGAGCCTTCTTACCCCTGTGACCATGGAACTTTCCTCTGAATGGATTCCTTTCTGAGCTGGTCCCGGGCTGCTCATTCATCATTTTGTTCATTATTTTTCTGAACATGGCATACATTTGAGGGTCTATGCCATCGTCTTCTTGCTGCTGCTCTCGACTCTTCTCAGATCGAGGGGAACTCATCTCTTCTTCCGAGGCTGACGAGTACTGGGATGCTGTGGTTCTTTTGCCTGATCTTGTCTCAACCATCAAATGATATGGATGCTCTCTGCAGGGCAAAAGACCTGATTAGATTTTGAGGGAATTAGATTTTGGAGGAAATATTTGCTGAAAATATGGTAGACAATTTGGAAAAGATGTCCCATTACTAGGGACTGAGTCGTCGTGGGAATCACGACAATTGTGTTGTCATTCCTTCTGCAAAAGAAATAAACAACGAAAATGTGCCTTGTTACCTAGGCGAGGTCGTCAAACCACAATGGAAGGAAATAGAATTTTATTAAAATGAGAAGAATAAGATTTTATTGATCTTGACAAAGAGGTGGGGGACAAACAATTTGCCACCATTCACGATAGTCGGCAGACACTCTAGGACCTGGAAAGATTTTGAGAGAGACAAAGGAATCCCAGCCGTAGCGGGCAGAATGATATGCCCCAGACCATTGTGCGGAAGTGAGATCAAACTCTGCCATAGCTCCTGATAACAAGCGGGCTTCGACGTACTGCTGCCTTTGAGAGAACTGCCGAACACATCTCTCTGGTTGGTAGTAAGTGCAGAAGAATGGTCCCAGCAACTTGAACCGCTTGCCATAAGCGTAGGTATATCTGGGAGGAGATATTTGCCGATCAAAATAGTCCCAAACAACGTCATCCTCTTGAATGTTGTTGATCATAGACCGGCACTGCGCCACTGGAAGGAGTTCTTGACCATTGTATCTGAAAGAGCTTGCTCGGGCTGGAACGTGTTGGAAAAACCAGGACTGAAGTGCGTAGATGCATCCTTCAACTAAAATGGATTCTCCAAGTGAGAATCGAGTCAGACCTCGATAAAGGAAGGCGAGCGCTGCCATGGCTATAGAGAGGCGATTGGTTTGCCGACTTCCCCATCTTCTCATAAGCTGGATTATCCTGATGTCCATGTAGTTCTGTCCATCTGGGAAAAGGGACAGTCCTACAGTGCATAGAACCATTGCATTCTGAATCTTTTCTTTGGCTGTTCTTGAAAGCAAGTTGACTTCGACGAAGGTCCCGTACTGGCGATACAACTCAAGTAGGTCAACATATTCATCTCCTTCTAACTGGATCAGGGGCCAAGATCGGCGGCCTATCATACGAGCTAAGGAGTCTCGGGGGTCCAAACCCTTGACATTGATAAGGAATTGATGCTCTAAGGGGTCGCTTGGTCGACCAGCTGGTTCTGGCAACCCCATGATTTCTGAAAATTCATCCATTAAAACAGTCATCTCTCCCCACGGGAACCAGAAGGTACACGTTCGAGGATTCCATTGCTCTGCCATTGCATGGATCAGGTTGCCATTGATGGTCTGCTTTCCGACTGTTGATGCCAGCTCTAATCCGCACTCGCTCAAATGGTCCGGGAACATTCGGGAAAAGCTCTTTAGCCAGGAATAATACCACCGGGGAATAAAAGTTCCGGTGCTAAGGGCTCGATGTTCAGGACGACCTTGTCGCACCTCGAAGGAGATGTGACCTTCAGGAAAGATAGGATCGACTTGACTGGATGCCATCGAACTGAAAACAGAGAAAGACTCAGAATGAGACTTAGGAAAATGTGAGAAATTTTGAAAAATTTTGCAGGCAGGATAAAAATGCAGCTAGAAATTCGAGATCCAGTAGAAAGATAGAATGTAAAATCGCCTGGAGTTTTGAAAGAAATGGGATATTTGAAAAAATCATCCAGGGTTTGAGAAAAGATCTCGTGGAAAATAAGGATATTTGGAAAAAGACCTAATGAGTTGAAAACATTGGGAAATATAAAGAATTGAGAAAATCATACATACAATCACATCCTGCACAAACATTTATGCACATTCAGCACTCCCTAAAAGGCTGACTCTAAATGCATCAATTTGAAAACAGCTGTAGGACCTTAATCCTAACTCTAGGTTCAGATCATCTTTGTCCAATCCAGTTATGCCGATATACCCGAATTGAAATCCGAGGTACGTGGCATAGAATTTCAACTCCGGTTCTAAGGTAAGGTTTTCCAACATCCTTGAGCGCCTACCGATATACTTCGGACTGTGGCCCGCGGTACGTGGTAGGGGGGTGTTAACCCAAATAGTTGGCCCAGTTGTGAGGCTCTGTCCCGAACTATGGTTCTGGAAGAGAGCCCAGCAACGTGAAGACCGGGTAATGATAGGTAATTGAGGTTTTGAAAAAATGATCACATGCAAGAAATAGAGGGCTCTAAGTCCTAGAGAGATAGACTTTTGAAAATCTTTGAAGAAGCATACAATGTTTGCATTCAGATCCTAAACTGAGGAGAGTTGTATTTAGACCTAAGTCTATGTGAGCATGAAAATTTCTCCTCAATATGGTCCTACCAAACCATGCCTAAGCTATATGCATTCAATGTCAGCTGGGTCAGAATCTAGGCTCCTAGGCTCACATGATATTGAAAGTAAAAGAGCTGACATTTTATGAACATAATTTTGATAATTGAACTAAGTCAAGCATAATTTAGGTCAGACAAGGACAGGTTCCATCTCGGTCGCCAAACCTGTTATCGTCGCAAAATTTTTCCCCCGCCTTCCCTTCCTTGCGGAAGAGAAAAAGAGAGAAACGCTTTCGCGATTCAAACTTTGACCGGATTTTGGAAATTGTTTTGAAATACTCGCCTCCGTTTTTGAAAATTGCGGGAAAATCCATGGGATGGGGCTCGACCTGTCGGTACGAGGTTCGACCGTTTCTGCCGCCTTTAACAGGGGTAATCGAACCAAGGACCAAAATTGTGCTTGACTTAGCGAAATTATCAAAGTTATGTTCTATCCTAAATGCATAGAGAATTCAGGCATGTGCTATGAGATTTTGGAAAATGCTAGTTGGAAAACATGATGTATGCTTAGAAAAACATTTGGAGTTGGAAAGAATCTCTCAGGAAAAAGGTCAATTTCTCAGGAAACTCAGATAAAAAAGGGGTTTTTGAAAACATGAGAAAGCTTATGAAGATGTGGAAAATTCAGAAATAGTTGAAAATCTTGGGAAAATGGAAGTGATTCTTGAGAAAAGATGAACCTTTTGAAAAGGGAAACACTTCTTAGGAAAACTTGGACTTTGAGAGTTTTCTTAGGAAAATGATGGAAGATTTATAGGAAAGCTCATTGGAGAAGGAAATTCAAAACTTGTGGAATCGAAATCCTGGGAATTTTACCTTTTTAAATACTTGGAAATCGATTTTGGATCTTGAAGAAAGATTGGAAAACTCTTTTGAATATCTTAAGAAAATATCCTTTTCTTGGGAAAACTGTGGAAAAACTTGTCTTGGAAAAACCGATTTTGAAAAATCCTTAGAATTTCTTGAGAAATCGATTTCTTGAGAATGAAGTTTTCTTGAGAAAATCTTGAGAAAATCAATGATTTCATGATGCAAATGACATGAGTGAATGAATGCACTTTGAGATGATTTTCTGAGGAATTGGTTGGAAAATGTGCATTAAGTCAAGATAAATCCTTCACATATCCTGACTGTGGCCATGAATATGTTCAGAACTTAGTTGATTTGATGCACATGATTTTGAAAACTTTGGAAATATGATGTGCATTTTTAAGATAGCCTAAGAGTGTAGGCTCAATGTGACTAGTAGAAAGATGACGGATCTGGGTCTCGTCCATATTCCGACTAGGGCCGTAAATATGGATACCACCGAGTCCATCAACTCCCTAAGAGTTGGTGCACGTGTCATTCGTGAACATCCATAGTGCTTTTGAAATAAAATGCATGAATCATAGAAACAGGATATTGCATAAAATCAAACTATATGATATGCATCCTAGTCTAAGCAGGAAATTAAATCTCTTATTCCAAAATTTACATTATTACATCATTAAATAAAGGAAATAAAAGAAATTTGCAGACTTCAGCTCCTTCTTTTGAATGTCCCTGCCAAACTTGAAATAAGGTTAGCTCAAATATGTGGGTTTTTCCAAAATTTTCCAATAATATTATGAAATTATTGGATTTAATTGGATATAAACCCTATTCTCATGCTTCCTTGATATTTTGAAATGATGAAAATGCTAGAAATTCAGTGAAAAACGATTTGAAATTCGGAATTGAGGTTAAAATGACCAAAATACCCCTAAAATTAAAGTTACATCTTTAAAATCAGTGTTTTTTGAAGGAAAACTTGGTAAAATTGAGATTTTGAAATTCAAATTGAATCAAATGATGATGAAATGCAGTAAGAGACATGATGACATGCTGCTAGACACATTAAGACTGTAAAATCAGAATTTGGTATTTTGCAATTTATCAAAAATAACGATTTTCGCTTGTTTTTCGCTTGGATCCGGGTCCTGCGGGACCCTGTTTTGGTATTATGGATGATCCGAACCTCAAATGGATTCCAAATTGCACCAAATTCGGTATGAAGCATCTACTTACTTTGATAAACAACCTAGAATGCTAAAAATCATGAAATGATATGATTTAAATGCCAAAATTCAAAGAAAGTCCTAAAATGATGGATTTTGCCTATGGATCCGAACCAAATGCAATGCCTAATATGATAATGCAAGATTTACACCATGGAAACTTCTGATATTTTTCAGACTGCTAAAAGACCCGAAATGGAACATTTTTGGTTTTTACAGCCTCGGGATTTGAGCCATGGTGAGTTCAATAACAGGGATTTAGTTCTGACAGAGGTAAAAATCACCCTAATCTGATGTAAAATGCCAAACAAATATAAAACAGCCATGGAAATTTATGAAATTAATCAGAGCTATGAACGACACCTACATGAACAACTTTCATGTTTATGACTTTGGCATTTGATCAACAGAAACACAGAGAAAAATATAACTATTTCTGCCTAAACTAACAGAACAGACAAATGTAGCAAAACAGAGGACTGACAAGAAAAATCGGAATTAGGGGTCAACACTATTCTAAAAATTACAGGCTTTCAAATGCAAACATACGACATCTCGGACACCACTTTCACTTTTTACAGTTTCGGATTTTGAGAAACACACAAAGAGAAACCATAGCCCTAATTCGATCTAAGATCTCAGAGTCCCAAATTAGGCTCTGACACGTGTTCCGAACTTTCTGATTTTTGTCAGATATAAAAAAAAATAAAAAAAATCTGAAAAAATCAGAGTAACAACTAGACATTCTCCCGAGTTCAGAAAATTTTTCGGATCGAAAATCGGATCTCCCATTAGGGATATATCGATTTTACAAGTCGGCATATTAGTTTCAAAACTCATCCAAGGTAAAAAAACCCGACTTTCTATTTTGAATGTTTACCGCAGTAAAAAAATTCAAATGCCTCCGAATTTTTGGTAAAATTTCAGGGACACCTAAAGGCACATTCCGTGATTTTTTTGGGATTTTTAATAAAAAATAAATACATGAAATGACGTGTGGACTGACTGACAAAAACAGAGACCTACTGAAAATAAGCAGAATTGAAATAAATGCTAAATTAATCCTAATTAATTCATGAAATGTACTAAATGAATGAAATAAAATGCAAATTAAATCTAGCTAACTACATGCATGTTAAAAATCATCAAGGAAGTATAATTATGTATTTTTATATATGTCGTTTTATGAGAATAGCTCAATCCATCCCTCGGATGAGCTCTTTCTTCAAACGACAACACGAATCAAACCAAAAGAATTATCATAGTGAAATCAATAGGAATAGAGGCTTACCTTGTGTTCTCCAGCGGTTTTGGAACTCCCAAAATGAGTGGATACCTTGATAATGGGCTCCAGAGGGGCGTGAATCCAGAGGAAACCAAGAAAGAATGAAAATGGAATTCTGAAGTTCAATTCTCAAACAGGGCTCTCAGAGTGAAAATGCTAAATCCAAAAGAAGCCCCCCTAGGCTGGGCATGGGGCCTTGTATTTATAGAGTTTTTTGGAAAATTTTGAAATTCAAAGAAGCTTAATCTGAGCCCTCCATGTGGCGCCATCTCAGAGGGTGTTGTCTTGGAGTTTGAAATTCAAATTATGCTTTATTCTGGAAGGAGGAGAGACTTCCATGTGGCGCCATCTCAGAGCATCTTCATTGACATGTGTCAGAAGGAAAGGCAGAGGATTCAGATGGTGCCACCTCAGAGAGAGTTTAAAGTTTAAATTTCTGCTTTTTCTAGAGGAAAGGAGAGACTGCCATGTGGCACCACCTCAGGGTGGCTCCTACAATGACATGTGGCAAGAGGGAGGAAAAGGGACACGTGGCACCATCTCACACAAAATAGAAAAGGTGAAGTTCAGGATTTGCGCCACCTCAGACTGGAGTTTGAACATTTGAATTCTAGCTTTCTCTGAAGGAGGCAGAAAATGACATGTGTCCTCTACTTTTTCTAAAGAAAGCAGAGAGAGACACATGTCCCTTGCTTTTTCTGAGAAGAGCAGAGGGTGACATGTGTCACTTGCTTTTTCTGAGAAAAGCAGGGAGTGACATGTGTCTTCTACTTTTTCTAAAGGAAGCTGGAGATGACATGTGTCATCTACTTTTCTGAGAAAAATAGGAGGGAGACATGTGTCCTCTGCTTTTTCTGAAAGGAGCAGAGATTGACACGTGTCGCTTGCTTTTCCTGAGGAAAGGAGAGAGTGACATGTGTCACCTGTAGGAGACATAATTCAAATGGTGCCACCTCATGGGAGACAAGTTCTACTTTTTCTGAACAGGACAACACATGACACGTGGCATCTCATGGTGACCTTGGAATGACACTTGGCACAGGGTGAAGATGGTAGACATTGACACGTGGCATAAAATAAAGAGGATGACTAATGACATGTGGCGGCATCTTAAGGTGGTCCCACACTGACACGTGTCAAAGGGTGGCAGAAGAGAGAAGGTGACATGTGGCGCCAACTCTAGGTGAACCCTATGCTGACACATGGCAGGTAAATGGGAGGAGAGAGAAAGGACAAGTGGCACCAATCTAGGGGACAAGGTTCCTATTTTTTTGGGTTTTTCAAAGTTCAGGTTTTTCAAAAGAAAAGCTTGTGTGACACCACCTCAGTGTGGGTCCCACATTGCTTCTTTATTGAAATAAGGATAAAACCACAACTTCTTTTTGGAATTTTCATAAAATCTGGACTAATGGGCAAAACAGGAATTTTGGAAAGAGTTGGCCCTTGTAGGGCGATTTTGTAAAAGAAAGATATTTGAAATTGTCAAAAAGGGCAAAATCTGAGGTGAAGTGACTCAAATCCATATTGAAAACTATCCAGATGGTTTTCCTGAGGAAATATTTTGAAATTCAGAGTCCTGGGGGTAAAATGGGAAAAATTGATAATTTTGAAGACCCAGGGTTTTGAAATCAATTTTGAAAATAGTTAAAATTCTAATCTGGATTTAAAATTTTGAAATCAAGAGTTCTGGACCTCGAAATGACATGTTGTGCAGTGCAGTGATTTGAAACGCTCATGCAATGATATGCAATGTCATGTCTTATGAAATGCAATCTTGAATCAAGACTTGGAGATGTATGTCTCCTGTCAGGAATAAAATTTTGAACATCTGAGTTAAAATTAGAGAAATTTTGAGAGTTGCAAATGAAATTTGGACTTTTGCAAGGTCCGGCTCAGAAAATGACCATTTTTCCCTCCAGCGATTTCAGAGGCTGGATGTTGATGCTTGGTGGAAATGTTGGGGAGGTGAGTGAAAATTTGGGGTGTTTACAGATGCCCCTCTTTGCTACTAAGCCGGCTCATGGCCGAGCTTAGTGGCAAAGAAAACACACCAAATTTGGGCTATACGAAAAAAATGCCCCAGTTAGAAGGATCTGACTGGGTGTGAAGAAATTAGCCCGAGGAAGATGGTAGATATGAAGCGAAGAATGGAGAGAAAAGATTCACTCTATGAGAGTGAAGTTCAGGTTTATGCCCTTAACCTGGATGGGACAGAAATACCTCGCATGGAACGAAGCTCAGGTTTGACCCTTAACCTGATGGGACAGAAATACCTCGCATGGAACGAAGCTCAGGTTTTGACCCTTGACCTGATTGGGGAATTGAATATCTCATCGAAATGAGACTCAGGTTTGTACCCTTAACCTGATCGGGCGGAAGATGAAATACCTCTTTGATTGAGGCTCAGGTTTGTACCCTTATCCTGATCGGGCGAAAAATGGAATACCTCTTTGAATGAGGCTCAGGTTTGTACCCTTATCCTGATCGGGCGGAAAATGAAATACCTCTTTGAATGAGGCTCAGGTTTGTACCCTTATCCTGATCGGGCGGAAAATGAAATACCTCTTTGAGTGAGGCTCAGGTTTGTACCCTTATCCTGATCGGGCGGAAAATGAAATACCTCTTTGAGTGAGGCTCAGGTTTGTACCCTTATCCTGATCGGGCGGAAAATGAAATGCCTCTTTGAATGAGGCTCAGGTTTGTACCCTTAACCTGATTGGGCGGAAAATGGAATGGAATCCTCGAAGGAAGAGACCATGATGGAACCTTTGGATTTTGCACAATAAATCCAATAGGGTTTTTGCAAAAGGAAGGAAAATGGGGTCCCTAAAGCTTGAAAAGGGATTGGTTTTGGGCGTCTCATTGCTGAGACTAAAATTAGCTTTTGAAATTGCCTTTTGCGGGAAATGATTGGTGGTTCGACCTCGAACCGAAATGGGACTGTCTATGGTGGGACAGTGGGGACACCGGGAAGTGTGCAAATTTGAGAGTTCATGCTCTCAAAGAAGGGAAGGAATCAAGTCCTTAGGAGGGATTTAAAATTGGTGTCAGGATGCATCGAAGACGGACATCAAGCTCTCACTTCATGTCAGGATAGCTAGAAAATATTGCCAAAATGTTGGAAATTTTGCTGTTGATTCATAGTTTTTGAAAATGTTGCACATTGTTGCAAAGATATTCTTTCTTTTCTACCCAAAGCATTACCTCCAAACAAGGTTCACTTTGTAGAATCGAGACTTGAAATCCAAATTGTTCGCAATTGGCCTTCTTCAAGGAAGCTATCAATTTCCTTGATATGAGCAGGAAAGAGAATTTGATGTTATGAAAGCGATTGATGAAAGAGTATTGATAATAGAATTTCACAAATTTAAAGAGGATTCTTGATAGATTTGGCAGTTTGATATCCTGAGAGCTTCTCTCTTGATAGTCTTTCTGCACTTTTTTTGGCTCTCTGGGTTTTTTCTACATTCTCCTTTATTTTGGAGATATTCTTACTTTTTCTCTCTTTCTTTTTCCTCTCTTTCTCTCTTTTGGGAAGGGTACGTCACAAACTCCTTCAACTTGGAGATGTTTCGATCCTTCTTGGATGATGGGTTCGGAGATCTTTGGGCGATTGCTGAAATTAAATATCTTTTAGGGATTGTCGAGAGGTTCATCGCATCTGCCTTCATCTCGACAGTGCTTTGGACTTTCCCTGGAAGGATCCGTCACAAACTCCGTCATCTTGGAGATGTTTCGAATCTTCTTTGGCCCCGGGGGTCTACTCGCCTAATTCGCCTTCATCTTGACGACAGGTGAGAGATCCCTTTTGCGGATACTTAATTGCAGCTTAGGTAATTCTGAGGAGACAGGGTTAGGGCGAATTCTCTCTTTTCTAGCACTCAGGATATTTCCACTGCCTCATTTTACAAGAATAATCTTTAAAGATGTGCCATTGACTGTGATCAATATCAATCATCCATGGCTTTTCACTAACATTGAATCTTCTTTTCTGGCCATATCGAGGATTTATCCTTCATCCTTTTGGTTGGCCAATAGAAAGAATTTGAGTTTTGAATCTCTTTTCGCAAAAGCTTCACTCTTTTGGAAGCGATGCTGAAGGTAAATTAAGATAGAGATTAGTGCAATAAAGATTCTTAAATCAACAAATAATTTGATTGACAAATTGACAAAATTTTCTTAAAATCCTGAGTGAAAGAGAGTATTTGAAATCCGGCTCAACACATCCGTGACGAAAATTCTCCTCTCTTTTTCCCCAAAAAGAGAGACTCAGGCTTAACCCTTACCTGAATGGGAAATGGGAAATACTCCTCTCTTCCCTAAAGAGGAGGTGTTTGCAAAACGAACTTTCGAAGAGAAATTGAGCTTTCGTCAAAGCTCCCTAATATTAGGCTTCTCTTATGGAAAGGGGGCCGATAATAGTGAGGTCTGAAAATTGGGTCATGAAAGGAACGAGTTCATCACACTCTCCCTGCAAAGAGGGTCTTTCATGACGAAAATGGCCTAGTATGAAATTGGGGGGTCACAAGAAAAACGAGTCTCCATCGAGCCTCTCCCTTTGAAAGGGTTTCTTGTGTGAAATTGGAAATTGTTTTGCAAACGGTTCACAAAGACGCGAGTCCCTTCAAACTCTCCCTGAAAAGGGGCTAAGTGAACGAATTGGATAGCATGCGAAAAGAACGAGCTCCCTCGAACTCTCCCTAAAAGGGTCTTTCGCAAGAGAAAATGATTGAAATTGGATATTGAGATTGATTGACCCAAAGGTCGAAATTGAAAATTGGAAAATTGGTTGCTGAAAATTGAATGACCCAAAGGTCGAAATTGGATGACCTGACAGTCGAAATTGAGAATTGATTTGACCAAAAAGGTCAAAATTGAGAATTGATTGACCAAAAGGTCAAAATTGGGTGACCCGAAGGTCGAAATTTGGAAATGAAGGTCAAAGATTGGAAATTGATTGACCCGAAGGTCGAAATTTGGAAATTGATTGACCCGAAGGTCGAAAATTGGAAATTGATTGACCCGAAGGTCGAAAATTGGAGTTTGATTGACCCGAAGGTCGAAAATTGGAAATTGATAGACCCGAAGGTCGAAATTGAGATTGGTAATGGAAATCGAGAATTGGAAATCGGGTGACCCAGAGGTCGAAATTGGAGAATTGCCTGATTTGAGGATTTAAATTGAAATTTGGAGGGCAAAATGTCAAACTTGAGCATTTGACAGACTTTGATGACTGAAATTACTTGGATTAATCAAAGGAGAATGATGAGCTCGAGTCAGAGCTCGAATAAAATATAGAGATCACGAGTCGGAACCCGGATCAACAAATGAAGAGCTCGAATCTGAGCTTGAATGAATAGAGAGATCTCGAGTCGAAACCCGGATCAACAAAGGAAAATGAAGAGCTTGAATCTGAGCTCGAATGATGTAATGAGATCACGAGTCGGAACCCGAATCAACAAAGGAAAATGAAGGACTTGAATTAGAGCTTGGATAAGATAAGGAGAACTCGAGTCGGAACCCGGATCAACAAAAGAAAATGAAGAACTCGATTCAGGGTTCGAGTAAGGTAATGAGATCACGAGTCGGAACCCGGATCAACAAAAGAAAATAAAGAGCTCGAATCAAAGCTTGAACAAATAAAGAGATCTCGAGTCGGAACCCGGATCAACAAAGAAAAATGAAGAGCTCGAATCTGAGCTCGAATGAATAAAGAGATCTTGAGTCAGAACCCGGATCAACAAAGAAAATGAAGAGCTCGAATCTGAGCTCGAACAAGGTATAGAGATCACGAGTCGGAACTCGGATCAACAAAAGAAAAATGAAGAGCTCTAATCTGAGCTCGAACAAGGTAGAGAGATCACGAGTCGGAACTCGGATCAATAAAAGAAAATGAAGAGCTCGAATCTGAGCTCGAATAAAGAAAGAGATCTCGAGTCGGAACCCGGATCAACAAAAGAAAATGAAGAGCTCGAGTCAGGGCTCGAGTAAAGTAGAGAGATCACGAGTCGGAACCCGGATCAACAAAGGAAAATGAAGAGTTCGAGTCAAGGCTCGAGTAAAGCAGAGAGATCACGAGTCGGAACTCGGATCAACAAAGGAAAATGAAGAAATCGAGTCAAGGCTCGAATAAAGTAGAGAGATCACGAGTCGGAACCCGGATCAACAAAGGAAAATGAAGAAATCGAGTCAAGGCTCGAATAAAATAGAGAGATCACGAGTCGGAACCCGGATCAACAAAGGAAAATGAAGAAATCGAGTCAAGGCTCGAATAAAGTAGAGAGATCACGAGTCGGAACCCGAATCAACAAAGGAAAATGAAGAAATCGAGTCAAGGCTCGAATAAAGTAGAGAGATCACGAGTCGGAACCCGGATCAACAAAGGAAAATGATTTGAATAAAAACCCGAGTCGGAACTCGGTTTTCTGGAAAATTGGAATTTTGAAAATGTGCCAGTTTGAGTACTGGATTTTGGAATAATACCAGTACGAGCGCTGGGTTTTGGTTCAGTATTGGCGATGATCTTTGAATCATTAGGAATTGTGATGGGACTGTTTGTTGAAATCCCAATACTGACCGGATTGTTATTAATGCAATTGAATGCAAATGAATATGGGTTGATGCATATGAATGCACATGTGCATGAAATGAGGAATTTGTTTATCCTGCCTGCATATAGAACAAAATTTTAAAATGCCCCAGTGTAACTGGGAAAGAAAGTTGGATCATTATTTGAAGGAAACAGGAAGGATTACAAGAGGAGAATAAATGTTTCAAGTATAAAACTTTTTCAAGTGTCGAGCATTGATAGGATCTGGCAATTCTACCCCATCGGCATTGATGAGCCGATATGAGTTGCGGGGTAATGCTTCTTTGACAATATAGGGACCTTCCCAATTTGGCGACCATTTGCCGCCAGGACGATGCTTGAGATAAGCTGTGGATCGAAGTACTAAATCATTAACTTTGAATCTTCTTTCGATGATAGATTTCGCATATTGCCTGGCTACTCTCTGGCGATAGGATTGAGCATGCTCTGCTGCTTTTAGCCTTCTCTCGTCGAGTAAGTCTAGCTGCACTAGTCGCTGCTGCTGGTATTGATCAAGAGGTAATTGCAGAAGTGAAGCAAATTTCAAAGCGGGCTTCTGAACATGTAGCGGCAATACTACTTCTGTTCCATAGACCAGTTCTGATGGAGTAGCATTCGTTGGTGTACGAATGGTGGTCCGATAGGCCCATAGTGCATCGTGGATCTTCTCATGCCAGTCACGGCCTGTTTCCACAGTTCGCTCCAAGATACGAATTAAAATCTTGTTGGTGGCCTCTGCCTGACCATTCCCTTGAGGATAATATGGAGCGGAAAAATGGTGCTAGATCTTGAATTTTGAGCAGAATGTCTTCATCTTTTCATTCTTGAAATGACTGCCATTGTCTGACACAATGTCATGCGGGATGCCGAAACGGCAAAGGATGTTCTTGTGAATGAAAGAGACCACGTGTCGGCCTTCTACTGTGCGGAGACTGATGGCTTCTACCCACTTGGTGAAATATTCTGTTGCGGCAAGGAAGTATTTGTGGCCATTTGAAGCTGAAGGAGTGATGGGACCTACGACATCGAAGGCCCATATAGAAAATGGCCATGGAGAGACAACAGACTGTAAATAAGTTGCCGGAGCATGAATGGAAGGTGCGTGTATCTGACATTGTACACATTTCTTCACATAATGATAACAGTCTTGTTGCATAGTCTTCCAATAGTACCCTGCTCTTATGATTTGCTTGACAAGGGTTTGGTAGCCAACGTGACCACCACAGATGCCTTCGTGTGCTTCTCGCACGACTTCTTTGGCTTCGTCTTCATCTAAACATCTGGAATACTCTGAACTGAATCCGCGACGATAGAGGACATTGGCCAAAATGAAGTATCGAGTAGACATACGCTGGATTGCTCGCTGCTCTTTCTTTGAGAGTTCTGGAGGAAATTCGTCAGTTTCTATGAAAGTTTTGATGTTGTAATACCAAGGCTTCTTCTTTTGTTCAGCCTGGTTTACCTGTTTCGCTGGAATGAAGGCAGGTTGGTCAAGTCTGCCAATTTCAAAAGAGCGACAAGATTCTCCATTCTTGAATGCCATAATGGAGCCTAAACTGGCTAGGCTATCGGCCACTTGATTGAAATCTCTCTTGATATGGAAGAGCTGGAATTCTTCAAACTTGCTGATAAGAGCTGAAACAATTTTCTGATAGGGAAATAGCTTCTGATCTTTGACTTGCCATTCGGCTCGAACTTGATTGACAACAAGTAATGAGTCACCGTAGGCATGCACTCTCTTAACATTGAAGTCTAGTAGAATCTTTAGACCTTGAATCAGGGCTTCATATTCAGCCATGTTGTGAGTGCATTGAAAGTCTAGCTTGAGAGAAAATGGAATCATCTCCTTCTCAGGAGTGATTAATAAAATTCCGATGCCTATTCCGGCCATGTTCTTAGAACCATCGAAAAATAAGTTCCAGACTGGAGATTGCTGGATATTGCAAATTTGCTCATCAGGAAGTCATCTTCGGCTTTCACTTCTTCGGCCAGAGGAAAATCCGCCAATTGATCTGCAATTGCTTGGCCTTTGATTGGTTGTTGCGAGACGTATTCTAAGTCATACTGCATCAGTAAGACTTGCCATTTTGCGACTCGTCCGCTGAGGAAAGGTTGCTCTAAGATATACTTGAGAGGATTGAGTTTAGACAAGATTTTGACCTCTGATGCCAACAGGTAGTGTCTTAGCTTCTGACACATCCATACCAGAGCTAGGCAGGTCTTCTCTATTTGAGAGTATCTCTTTTCATAATCTATGAAAGTCTTGCTCACGTAATAAATGGCGTGCTCTATCAGGCTGCCTTCTTTGTATTGTGCCAAGAATCCGCCGCATGCGACTTGATTGACTGAGATGTATAACAGAAGAGGTTTTCCCAATTCGGGCGGCTTCAGGATGGGAGGATTAAGAAGATACTTCTTGATTCGATCGAACGATTGTTGGCATTCTGGTCCCCATTCGAACTTAACTCATTTTCTAAGTAAGTGGTTAAAGGGCTCACATCTCATCGCCAAATTGGAAATGAATCGCCGGATTGACTGCATACGTCCTTGAAGGCTACGTAGTTCTTTGAGATTCTTCGGGGGCGGCATATCAATGATAGCCTTTGCTTTGGCTGGGTCAACTTCAATTCCCTTTTTGCTGACCAGAAAACCCAACAGTTTGCCTGATTCGACTCCAAAGACACACTTTTGCAGGTTAAGCCTTAACTTGTAAAGAATGAGTCTCTTAAAGACTTGATCAAGTGCTTCGAGGTGATCTTCTTCCTCTTTAGATTTCACAAGAATATCATCAACATACGCATCCATGATTTTGCGCATCTGATCATGAAAGATGACAGCCATTGCCCGTTGATACGTTGCTCCAGCATTCTTGAGCCCAAAAGGCATAACCGTATAGCAAAAAGTGCCCCAAGGCGTAGTGAAGGAAGTTTTCGATTGATCGCGGGCGGCCAACTTAATCTGATTGTAGCCGGAATATCCGTCCATGAAAGAGAACATGGCATGTCCTGCCGTGCTATCGACTAGAAGATCGATGCTTGGAAGTGGATAGTCATCCTTCGGAGTTGCCTTATTGAGGTCTCTGAAGTCTATGCAGATCCTTACTTTGCCGCTTTTCTTTGGGACAACGACGATATTGGCTAACCAATCCGGGTAGTCAATAGCTCGGATAAATCCTGCTTTGAGCAGATCTTCAAGTCCTTCCTTGACTTGCTGTTCTATTCTGGGATCCATTTTTCTCAGCTTCTGCTTGACTGGCTTAGCATCCGGCTTTAAGACAAGACGGTGTTCGACTAATTTGGGGTCTAAGCCCGGCATGTCTTCATATGTCCATGCGAACACTTCTTTATGCTGCTTGAGAAAATCTGTAAGCTTTTTCTTTTCTTCTGAACTCAGACTGGTTCCGATTTGGAGAATTTTTGGATCTTCCTCTGAACCGATATTGACACCTTCAGTTGGATCTTGTACTAGAGGAGATGGTTCGTCCTGCTTCTGAATTGCGGCGAACTCCGGTAATTCCTGAAGAGACTGATCATATTCTGCACAATCATCTGACTGCTTTGCAATCTTATCATTTCCGGTGCTTGCTTTGATTCTGTGAATTGCTGTCGGCTTCTGAAAGGCCTTGGGATTGAGAACGAGCTTCTTGATTGTCCGAGAAGTCATTCTGAAATTTTGGAGAAGAAATTTTGGTTCAGACAAATTGGCCTATAGTAAGACAAGCAATCATTTGAAGAGAACCATACATAAAATGGCATTGAATTATAAAATGATGAGACAGACAAAAAGGGAGTAGATGGCATCCGGATAGACAAAGAAGCTTGGAATTTTATTGATTGAATGGATCAATGACATTGGTAAAATGAGACATTTATTTGGAAAAGAATAGAAAGGAAATAACAAATGGTCTTCATTGTGCCCCTTTGACAAAACAGTCTTTCTTGATGAGCTTCCTCCGGAGAACCCCAATCCTGCCCTGTGGGGACGATGTTTCTGGATCATTGGCTCGATGCGGCCATCTTCATTCTTGCCGAGTCCCTTGAAGGGTTGATAGCCATGCTTCAGGAGTAAATCAAATCCCTTTCTTGACTTCATGAATTGAGGAAACAAGGGATGATCCTTAATGGTGCTGTAGTCGATTCGACCTCCAACCTTGAAGAATTGAGGACCTTTCCATCGTGTCATGGCTACTGTGTGCAAAGATGACTCTGATGGTGCCTGAAGTATTTCTCGATTCTCCCCGAGATTGATCTCTTCACTTTCCCTGATGCTGGGAATATCTGCATTGAATGATGGTCGAGGAATCATGGGCTGCGGGAGCCTTTCTTCTGGGTCTTCTCCCAGTATTGTGGTAATCATTCCACCTTTTGACCACTTCACACATTGATGGAGGGTAGAAGGCACTGCATTAGCATTGTGAATCCATGTCCTTCCGAGTAGCAAGTTGTAGGTTGGAGGTACGTTAACCACGTGAAAAAGCACTGAATGCACTGAATAATTGATAAACACTTCCAGAAATATCTTGCCCTTGGCCGTTTGACCATGATTGTCAAACCCATAGATAATGATGGGATCTGGAATGTATTCCTCGTCCTTGATCCCTAATGCCTTTGCGGTCATTTCGGGACATATGTTGAGGCTACTGCCTCCATCGACCAACACATGGGGAACCATCATTCCTCTGACTCGAACGACAATGTAAAGAGCATTATTGTGAAAGGAATGAGGCTTTGGAAGGTCCTCATCCGAAAAAGTGATTGGCGCATTGGTCATGGCGGAGTTCACAATCTGTGCCATGTCTTCAGGAGTAGTGCTGGGCTTAACTTTGATTTTTCTGAGTAAATCATCCAGTACTTGTCGGTGCTTGCTAGAATTCTTGGCCAAGTCAAGGATGGAGACATTGGATAAAGCGGTCAGAGGCTTCTGACTTGAATTCTCTGGCCTGGGTCTAACGATTTGCTTGAAGAAGTCAGGAGTTCCTTTTGATTTGGGAACTGACTTCAAAGGTGCTTCCGCAACTTTCATTTTACCGAATGCTGAAATTAAGTCCATCTTCTTAGAATCTGGAGCTGCTTGTCGTAGCACCGTCACCTGATGCTGAACTTGAAGATCTTGCACAGAACATGGCTTGATATGTTCATGCGGTAGAAAGGGTTGTGCAGACACTACTGCTGTGGTGTGCGAAGGGAAGGGGTGGTTGAGAATGTCCATTTTCTCTTCTTCTTCTCCTTCTACCAATAGATTCTTTTCAATGAGATCTTGCACGATGTTTTTGAGAACAAAGCAGTTCTCGGTGTTGTGTCCCACTGTCCTGTGGAACTTGCAGAACTGATCTTTCCATTTCCCCATGGGCACAGGGGGATCGGCCAATCTGGGCAATTTGACCATCTCTTTTGATAGCATGTACTCGAGCACATCTTCGAGTGATTGGTCAAGAGAAGTAAATTTTCTGTCGTAACTCCATCCTTCATGTTTGGTCTTCTCACGCAGTTTCGGCCCTTGATCCTGCTGAGGAGGCTTGCTGTACTGAGGAGCAGGCTTTGCTTTCTGATCCTTGTTGTTTGAACTGCCGGAGCTGTAGCAGTAATCTTTCTTCTGCCCTTTGTGTTGATTTCGGCCTTTGCTGTTGTTGTTGGCAGAATAAGTGAAGTGAGCTTTCTTTTTCTGCTCACCATGGGAGTTGTTCTTGGAAAAGGTGAAGCCTTCATAGACTCCATTTTCCACACTCAGCTCGAGCCATTCGGCTCGTTTAGTCAGCTCAATGAAGGTCCTGGACGGCGCTGTGGAAATTAATCCTCTTAACGGCTGCGAGAAATTGTTGAGGATTAAGGACAATGCATGCCTTTCCGAGATAGGATCTCTCATCTTGTTACAGGCTGATCTCCACCTGTGAATGAAGTCCCGTGCTTTTTCATTCTCATTCTGCCTTAAATTGCAGAGATGACTTAATGTAGGCAGCGCTTCTGTGTTGAACAAGAAGCGTTCAATAAAGAGATTTACAACTTTATCGAACTCCTTGAGCTCGATGGGGTTGATATGCTCAGCATACCACTTAGCTGCAACTCCTTCCAAGCTGCGGGGGAAGCATAGAAACAATGCTCGGTTATCCCTCTTAAACCGAGAGCATTCAGCAAAGAAAGTGGCGAGGTGCGCTTTTGGGTCACCAGAACCATCGAATTTGATGAATTTACGGGGGAGATTCTCCAGATCATCATCCCCTTCTAAGCCGTCATAAAAATCCTCACTGGTGAAGACTTTCTTGCCCTTGTCGCGGGCTTGCAGATCCTTGACAACTCGGGCCATTTCTTTAAACTGCGCTTGTAAAGGCTCTTCTTTATCTCTGCTCTTGGATCTGCGGCTTTTACTTTGGCCACGCTTCTGAAATGCCGGAGGCACCTCATATTCTTCATCTGTGCTTTCAGTGGAATCAGATTCATCTGAAATCTCTTCTGGCTGGATCTGCTTCTTGGGAGCCTTCTTACCCCTGTGACCATGGAACTTTCCTCTGAATGGATTCCTTTCTGAGCTGGTCCCGGGCTGCTCATTCATCATTTTGTTCATTATTTTTCTGAACATGGCATACATTTGAGGGTCTATGCCATCGTCTTCTTGCTGCTGCTCTCGACTCTTCTCAGATCGAGGGGAACTCATCTCTTCTTCCGAGGCTGACGAGTACTGGGATGCTGTGGTTCTTTTGCCTGATCTTGTCTCAACCATCAAATGATATGGATGCTCTCTGCAGGGCAAAAGACCTGATTAGATTTTGAGGGAATTAGATTTTGGAGGAAATATTTGCTGAAAATATGGTAGACAATTTGGAAAAGATGTCCCATTACTAGGGACTGAGTCGTCGTGGGAATCACGACAATTGTGTTGTCATTCCTTCTGCAAAAGAAATAAACAACGAAAATGTGCCTTGTTACCTAGGCGAGGTCGTCAAACCACAATGGAAGGAAATAGAATTTTATTAAAATGAGAAGAATAAGATTTTATTGATCTTGACAAAGAGGTGGGGGACAAACAATTTGCCACCATTCACGATAGTCGGCAGACACTCTAGGACCTGGAAAGATTTTGAGAGAGACAAAGGAATCTCAGCCGTAGCGGGCAGAATGATATGCCCCAGACCATTGTGCGGAAGTGAGATCAAACTCTGCCATAGCTCCTGATAACAAGCGGGCTTCGACGTACTGCTGCCTTTGAGAGAACTGCCGAACACATCTCTCTGGTTGGTAGTAAGTGCAGAAGAATGGTCCCAGCAACTTGAACCGCTTGCCATAAGCGTAGGTATATCTGGGAGGAGATATTTGCCGATCAAAATAGTCCCAAACAACGTCATCCTCTTGAATGTTGTTGATCATAGACCGGCACTGCGCCACTGGAAGGAGTTCTTGACCATTGTATCTGAAAGAGCTTGCTCGGGCTGGAACGTGTTGGAAAAACCAGGACTGAAGTGCGTAGATGCATCCTTCAACTAAAATGGATTCTCCAAGTGAGAATCGAGTCAGACCTCGATAAAGGAAGGCGAGCGCTGCCATGGCTATAGAGAGGCGATTGGTTTGCCGACTTCCCCATCTTCTCATAAGCTGGATTATCCTGATGTCCATGTAGTTCTGTCCATCTGGGAAAAGGGACAGTCCTACAGTGCATAGAACCATTGCATTCTGAATCTTTTCTTTGGCTGTTCTTGAAAGCAAGTTGACTTCGACGAAGGTCCCGTACTGGCGGTACAACTCAAGTAGGTCAACATATTCATCTCCTTCTAACTGGATCAGGGGCCAAGATCGGCGGCCTATCATACGAGCTAAGGAGTCTCGGGGGTCCAAACCCTTGACATTGATAAGGAATTGATGCTCTAAGGGGTCGCTTGGTCGACCAGCTGGTTCTGGCAACCCCATGATTTCTGAAAATTCATCCATTAAAACAGTCATCTCTCCCCACGGGAACCAGAAGGTACACGTTCGAGGATTCCATTGCTCTGCCATTGCATGGATCAGGTTGCCATTGATGGTCTGCTTTCCGACTGTTGATGCCAGCTCTAATCCGCACTCGCTCAAATGGTCCGGGAACATTCGGGAAAAGCTCTTTAGCCAGGAATAATACCACCGGGGAATAAAAGTTCCGGTGCTAAGGGCTCGATGTTCAGGACGACCTTGTCGCACCTCGAAGGAGATGTGACCTTCAGGAAAGATAGGATCGACTTGACTGGATGCCATCGAACTGAAAACAGAGAAAGACTCAGAATGAGACTTAGGAAAATGTGAGAAATTTTGAAAAATTTTGCAGGCAGGATAAAAATGCAGCTAGAAATTCGAGATCCAGTAGAAAGATAGAATGTAAAATCGCCTGGAGTTTTGAAAGAAATGGGATATTTGAAAAAATCATCCAGGGTTTGAGAAAAGATCTCGTGGAAAATAAGGACATTTGGAAAAAGACCTAATGAGTTGAAAAACATTGGGAAATATAAAGAATTGAGAAAATCATACATACAATCACATCCTGCACAAACATTTATGCACATTCAGCACTCCCTAAAAGGCTGACTCTAAATGCATCAATTTGAAAACAGCTGTAGGACCTTAATCCTAACTCTAGGTTCAGATCATCTTTGTCCAATCCAGTTATACCGATATACCCGAATTGAAATCCGAGGTACGTGGCATAGAATTTCAACTCCGGTTCTAAGGTAAGGTTTTCCAACATCCTTGAGCGCCTACCGATATACTTCGGACTGTGGCCCGCGGTACGTGGTAGGGGGGTGTTAACCCAAATAGTTGGCCCAGTTGTGAGGCTCTGTCCCGAACTATGGTTCTGGAAGAGAGCCCAGCAACGTGAAGACCGGGTAATGATAGGTAATTGAGGTTTTGAAAAAATGATCACATGCAAGAAATAGAGGGCTCTAAGTCCTAGAGAGATAGACTTTTGAAAATCTTTGAAGAAGCATACAATGTTTGCATTCAGATCCTAAACTGAGGAGAGTTGTATTTAGACCTAAGTCTATGTGAGCATGAAAATTTCTCCTCAATATGGTCCTACCAAACCATGCCTAAGCTATATGCATTCAATGTCAGCTGGGTCAGAATCTAGGCTCCTAGGCTCACATGATATTGAAAGTAAAAGAGCTGACATTTTATGAACATAATTTTGATAATTGAACTAAGTCAAGCATAATTTAGGTCAGACAAGGACAGGTTCCATCTCGGTCGCCAAACCTGTTATCGTCGCAAAATTTTTCCCCCACCTTCCCTTCCTTGCGGAAGAGAAAAAGAGAGAAACGCTTTCGCGATTCAAACTTTGACCGGATTTTGGAAATTGTTTTGAAATACTCGCCTCCGTTTTTGAAAATTGCGGGAAAATCCATGGGATGGGGCTCGACCTGTCGGTACGAGGTTCGACCGTTTCTGCCGCCTTTAACAGGGGTAATCGAACCAAGGACCAAAATTGTGCTTGACTTAGCGAAATTATCAAAGTTATGTTCTATCCTAAATGCATAGAGAATTCAGGCATGTGCTATGAGATTTTGGAAAATGCCAGTTGGAAAACATGATGTATGCTTAGAAAAACATTTGGAGTTGGAAAGAATCTCTCAGGAAAAAGGTCAATTTCTCAGGAAACTCAGATAAAAAAGGGGTTTTTGAAAACATGAGAAAGCTTATGAAGATGTGGAAAATTCAGAAATAGTTGAAAATCTTGGGAAAATGGAAGTGATTCTTGAGAAAAGATGAACCTTTTGAAAAGGGAAACACTTCTTAGGAAAACTTGGACTTTGAGAGTTTTCTTAGGAAAATGATGGAAGATTTATAGGAAAGCTCATTGGAGAAGGAAATTCAAAACTTGTGGAATCGAAATCCTGGGAATTTTACCTTTTTAAATACTTGGAAATCGATTTTGGATCTTGAAGAAAGATTGGAAAACTCTTTTGAATATCTTAAGAAAATATCCTTTTCTTGGGAAAACTGTGGAAAAACTTGTCTTGGAAAAACCGATTTTGAAAAATCCTTAGAATTTCTTGAGAAATCGATTTCTTGAGAATGAAGTTTTCTTGAGAAAATCTTGAGAAAATCAATGATTTCATGATGCAAATGACATGAGTGAATGAATGCACTTTGAGATGATTTTCTGAGGAATTGGTTGGAAAATGTGCATTAAGTCAAGATAAATCCTTCACATATCCTGACTGTGGCCATGAATATGTTCAGAACTTAGTTGATTTGATGCACATGATTTTGAAAACTTTGGAAATATGATGTGCATTTTTAAGATAGCCTAAGAGTGTAGGCTCAATGTGACTAGTAGAAAGATGACGGATCTGGGTCTCGTCCATATTCCGACTAGGGCCGTAAATATGGATCCCACCGAGTCCATCAACTCCCTAAGAGTTGGTGCACGTGTCATTCGTGAACATCCATAGTGCTTTTGAAATAAAATGCATGAATCATAGAAACAGGATATTGCATAAAATCAAACTATATGATATGCATCCTAGTCTAAGCAGGAAATTAAATCTCTTATTCCAAAATTTACATTATTACATCATTAAATAAAGGAAATAAAAGAAATTTGCAGACTTCAGCTCCTTCTTTTGAATGTCCCTGCCAAACTTGAAATAAGGTTAGCTCAAATATGTGGGTTTTTCCAAAATTTTCCAATAATATTATGAAATTATTGGATTTAATTGGATATAAACCCTATTCTCATGCTTCCTTGATATTTTGAAATGATGAAAATGCTAGAAATTCAGTGAAAAACGATTTGAAATTCGGAATTGAGGTTAAAATGACCAAAATACCCCTAAAATTAAAGTTACATCTTTAAAATCAGTGTTTTTTGAAGGAAAACTTGGTAAAATTGAGATTTTGAAATTCAAATTGAATCAAATGATGATGAAATGCAGTAAGAGACATGATGACATGCTGCTAGATACATTAAGACTGTAAAATCAGAATTTGGTATTTTGCAATTTATCAAAAATAACGATTTTCGCTTGTTTTTCGCTTGGATCCGGGTCCTGCGGGACCCTGTTTTGGTATTATGGATGATCCGAACCTCAAATGGATTCCAAATTGCACCAAATTCGGTATGAAGCATCTACTTACTTTGATAAACAACCTAGAATGCTAAAAATCATGAAATGATATGATTTAAATGCCAAAATTCAAAGAAAGTCCTAAAATGATGGATTTTGCCTATGGATCCGAACCAAATGCAATGCCTAATATGATAATGCAAGATTTACACCATGGAAACTTCTGATATTTTTCAGACTGCTAAAAGACCCGAAATGGAACATTTTTGGTTTTTACAGCCTCGGGATTTGAGCCATGGTGAGTTCAATAACAGGGATTTAGTTCTGACAGAGGTAAAAATCACCCTAATCTGATGTAAAATGCCAAACAAATATAAAACAGACATGGAAATTTATGAAATTAATCAGAGCTATGAACGACACCTACATGAACAACTTTCATGTTTATGACTTTGGCATTTGATCAACAGAAACACAGATAAAAATATAACTATTTCTGCCTAAACTAACAGAACAGACAAATGTAGCAAAACAGAGGACTGACAAGAAAAATCGGAATCAGGGGTCAACACTATTCTAAAAATTACAGGCTTTCAAATGCAAACATAGGACATCTCGGACACCACTTTCACTTTTTACAGTTTCGGATTTTGAGAAACACACAAAGAGAAACCATAGCCCTAATTCGATCTAAGATCTCAGAGTCCCAAATTAGGCTCTGACACGTGTCCCGAACTTTCGGATTTTTTTCAGATATAAAGAAAAATAAAAAAAATCTGAAAAAATCAGAGTAACAACTAGACATTCTCCCGAGTTCAGAAAATTTTTCGGATCGAAAATCGGATCTCCCATTAGGGATATATCGATTTTACAAGTCAGCATATTAGTTTCAAAACTCATCCAAGGTAAAAAAACCCGACTTGCTATTTTGAATGTTTACCGCAGTAAAAAAATTCAAATGCCTCCGAATTTTTGGCAAAATTTCAGGGACACCTAAAGGCACATTCTGTGATTTTTTTGGGATTTTTAATAAAAAATAAATGCATGAAATGACGTGTGGACTGACTGACTAAAACAGAGACCTACTGAAAATAAGCAGAATTGAAATAAATGCTAAATTAATCCTAATTAATTCATGAAATGTACTAAATGAATGAAATAAAATGCAAATTAAATCTAGCTAACTACATGCATGTTAAAAATCATCAAGGAAGTATAATTATGTATTTTTATATATGTCGTTTTATGAGAATAGCTCAATCCATCCCTCGGATGAGCTCTTTCTTCAAACGACAACACGAATCAAACCAAAAGAATTATCATAGTGAAATCAATAGGAATAGAGGCTTACCTTGTGTTCTCCAGCGGTTTTGGAACTCCCAAAATGAGTGGATACCTTGATAATGGGCTCCAGAGGGGCGTGAATCCAGAGGAAACCAAGAAAGAATGAAAATGGAATTCTGAAGTTCAATTCTCAAACAGGGCTCTCAGAGTGAAAATGCTAAATCCAAAAGAAGCCCCCCTAGGCTGGGCATAGGGCCTTGTATTTATAGAGTTTTTTGGAAAATTTTGAAATTCAAAGAAGCTTAATCTGAGCCCTCCATGTGGCGCCATCTCAGAGGGTGTTGTCTTGGAGTTTGAAATTCAAATTATGCTTTATTCTGGAAGGAGGAGAGACTTCCATGTGGCGCCATCTCAGAGCATCTTCATTGACATGTGTCAGAAGGAAAGGCAGAGGATTCAGATGGTGCCACCTCAGAGAGAGTTTAAAGTTTAAATTTCTGCTTTTTCTAGAGGAAAGGAGAGACTGCCATGTGGCACCACCTCAGGGTGGCTCCTACAATGACATGTGGCAAGAGGGAGGAAAAGGGACACGTGGCACCATCTCACACAAAATAGAAAAGGTGAAGTTCAGGATTTGCGCCACCTCAGACTGGAGTTTGAACATTTGAATTCTAGCTTTCTCTGAAGGAGGCAGAAAATGACATGTGTCCTCTACTTTTTCTAAAGAAAGCAGAGAGAGACACATGTCCCTTGCTTTTTCTGAGAAGAGCAGAGGGTGACATGTGTCACTTGCTTTTTCTGAGAAAAGCAGGGAGTGACATGTGTCTTCTACTTTTTCTAAAGGAAGCTGGAGATGACATGTGTCATCTACTTTTCTTAGAAAAATAGGAGGGAGACATGTGTCCTCTGCTTTTTCTGAAAGGAGCAGAGATTGACACGTGTCGCTTGCTTTTCCTGAGGAAAGGAGAGAGTGACATGTGTCACCTGCAGGAGACATAATTCAAATGGTGCCACCTCATGGGAGACAAGTTCTACTTTTTCTGAACAGGACAACACATGACACGTGGCATCTCATGGTGACCTTGGAATGACACTTGGCACAGGGTGAAGATGGTAGACATTGACACGTGGCATAAAATAAAGAGGATGACTAATGACATGTGGCGGCATCTTAAGGTGGTCCCACACTGACACGTGTCAAAGGGTGGCAGAAGAGAGAAGGTGACATGTGGCGCCAACTCTAGGTGAACCCTATGCTGACACATGGCAGGTAAATGGGAGGAGAGAGAAAGGACAAGTGGCACCAATCTAGGGGACAAGGTTCCTATTTTTTTGGGTTTTTCAAAGTTCAGGTTTTTCAAAAGAAAAGCTTGTGTGACACCACCTCAGTGTGGGTCCCACATTGCTTCTTTATTGAAATAAGGATAAAACCACAACTTCTTTTTGGAATTTTCATAAAATCTGGACTAATGGGCAAAACAGGAATTTTGGAAAGAGTTGGCCCTTGTAGGGCGATTTTGTAAAAGAAAGATATTTGAAATTGTCAAAAAGGGCAAAATCTGAGGTGAAGTGACTCAAATCCATATTGAAAACTATCCAGATGGTTTTCCTGAGGAAATATTTTGAAATTCAGAGTCCTGGGGGTAAAATGGGAAAAATTGATAATTTTGAAGACCCAGGGTTTTGAAATCAATTTTGAAAATAGTTAAAACTCTAATCTGGATTTAAAATTTTGAAATCAAGAGTTCTGGACCTCGAAATGACATGCTGTGCAGTGCAGTGATTTGAAACGCTCATGCAATGATATGCAATGTCATGTCTTATGAAATGCAATCTTGAATCAAGACTTGGAGATGTATGTCTCCTGTCAGGAATAAAATTTTGAACATCTGAGTTAAAATTAGAGAAATTTTGAGAGTTGCAAATGAAATTTGGACTTTTGCAAGGTCCGGCTCAGAAAATGACCATTTTTCTATCCAGCGATTTCAAAGGCTGGATGTTGATGCTTGGTGGAAATGTTGGGGAGGTGAGTGAAAATTTGGGGTGTTTACAATACTCAAGCTGAAGCTCGAAGTACGTGGCATATAAGATATCTCTTTGGTTCTAAGGTAAAGGCTTCCCAACATCCTTGAGCACCTACCGATATACCTTGGACTATGGCCCTTAGGTACGTGATAGGGTGGCGCGAACCCAAATAAGTGGTCTAGTTGTGAGGCGCTCTCCCAAATTATGGTTCAGTGAGACAACCCAGCAACATGAAGATCGAGACAATATAAGTAGGGATGTTTTCGAAAACATGATCAACATGCAGATAAAACCAGAAAGCTCTAATGCAAGTCCTAAAGAGATAGATTTAAAATGAAAAGAAGCATACACTTGCATATATTGTTTTGCATTCAATCCCTAGAATTGAGGAGAGTTGTATTTCAGACCTAAGTCTAATGTGAGCATGGAATAATCTCCTCAATATGGTCCTACCAAACCATACTTAGATCCTATATGCAATGATGTCAGCTTAGGACAGAACCTAGGCTCCTAAGGTTTGCATGAAAATGAAGCTGACATTTATAGAATAAAGACTTAGATAATATCAAAGCAAAGCAAAGGCATAGATTCAACCGGACGAAGACGGGTCCCATCACGGTCGCCAAAACTGTGATCATCGCAAAAAAATTTCTCTTTTGTGGTTTCTCTCTCTTCCTTCTCTTTTCCTTTCTAATCCCTATTTCTTCCTTTTTGAAGGGAGAAAATAAAAGACAAAAAAGAAGAGAGAAAAGAAAAGAAGAGAGAAGAAGAACTCTTTTGCGGGGTCTCACTTGACCTTGATTTGAAAATATTTAGAAAATTACTTGCCTTCGTTTTGAAATATATTGCGGGAAAATGGAGAGACGAGATTCGCTCGTCGGTACGAGGTTCGACCGTTCCTGGCGCCTTTACCAGGGGTAATCAAACCAATGATCAAATTTATGCCTTTTGCTTTGCCTAAATATTATCCAAGAATTTATTCTAAATCTAGATGCACAAAGAATCATGCTTGTGCAATGCAAAGATGTATGCTTCTTTTGAAAAATGATTTGGAAATTTTCAAGTATTTCTGAGATGAATCTTGATAATGGAGTGAAGAAATGGTTTCTGAATGATAAAATCTAACTTAGAACTTGAGATAGATCAGAGAAGTTCTAAGTCTTTGAAATAATCAGAGTTGGAAGAATAAATCTTTGAATTTGGAAAGAATGATTTTGAAGCTGAGATAAAAGAAATTTCAAAGTCAGAAGGTGGACTTTGAACTTAGATTTAGGAGGAGAGATAAAACTTGAAATGGAATTGAATTTAAAATTTGAAATCAGGATGGATTTGAGAGATCCAAATGGTAAAAAATAGAAATGGATTTAGAAAGTTCAGATGAGGTCTGAAATTGGAATTGGATTTGAAACCTAGAATTGGGAATGAAATTGGATTCTGGATCCTGGATAGAATTGGATCCAAGATCTGGAATCCAAGATGGGATTAGATTTTGAATCCTAAAATGGATTTTGGATCTTAAAATGGGTTTAGGATCTGAAATCTGAGATCCAAGATAGAGTCGGACTCTGGATCCTAAGATGGATTTTGGATCTGAAGTCTGAGATCCAAAGTGGAACTGGGTTCTGGATCAAAAAATGGATTTGGATCTGAAGTCTGAGATCCAAAAAGTGAAGATGGATTCTGAATCCTAAATGGAATTGGGTCCAAGGTCTGGAATCCAAGATGTAATTTTGGATCTGGAGTCTAAGATCCAAAAGTGGAGATTGTATTTAGGAATTTGGATCCAAGTTGATCTAACTTCGGATTTGGACTTTGAAAGTCCAAATGGGACTTTTGAATATGGATCTGGGTTTTGAAAACCTAGATTGAATTTAAAATTTAGGAAAGGTCAAGCTTTGAGATTCAGAATCAATCTCAAACTTTGATTTTTTTTTAATTTGAAAATAGGAAGATAAACTTGGTTTTCAATTTGAAGATGAATCAGAAACTTCAAAGTTAAATTGAGCTTTGAAATTGAATTTTGAATTGAGTTGGGAATTTGAAGTTTGAATATAAAATGATTTTGGAATTTTAAAGTCAAATTGGACTTTGAAATTTGAGATAGAATTGGAATTTGAAATAGAAATTTGAAGAAAAAAGGTTTAAAAATCACTTGGGTTTTTTAAATGATTTTGAAAATATGATGCAATTCTATCCTAAATGATGAATGAATCTGAATGATCTTGATATTTGATTTTGAAAAGCTATTCCATTCTTTAAATAAATTAAAATAAGATTGAAGATATAATACATCCCTGACTATGGTCATTGAATGTATTATATGATAATCTATATTTAAATTCAAAAGAAGAATAAAATACATTTTGGGTGCTTTTATAGAATTTAAAATGAAATTAACTCTCAATATACCCTCACTATAGCCATTGGTATATATATTGAATTAATTTTAAATTAAATTCTGAGAAAAGAAGAAAACATTTAAAGAAAACATGATGAATTTTGAAAAGGATCCAGTGAGGATCCATTGTTATTTTATAAAAGATAAAAATCCTAAGTTTTGTTTACATCCTAACTATGGCCATTGATGTAAATCATTAACATAGGATTAATTACCTCTTACGAAATGGTGCACGTGCCATTCGGGTGCCCATTTGTGAATTTCTGAAAGTAAAAGAAGCAAATGATATGGAAACAGGTAATTTATGATATTTACAATGCTCATTTGTTCTATCTAAAAGCTGGAAATATAAAATTCTTATTAATGTCAATTTACTACAATCTTTGAACTGGGACCTCTAATCTAGGAAGCAATATTTACATTTCTCTACGAAACTGAATGGATTGGCATGAAGTAACATATCATCATGGAAGGAACTATTTTACCTCTCTCCTTCAGCCAATACGTGGTTCTCGATGGATCAGTATAATGACAGACCCTTGGCGTTGTCCGATAAATGAATTTATGAATTGGCTCTAGCCAATTGATCTCATAACATAGATACAGCAGAACAAAGCAAAAGAAAAAGATGTGAGATGGATGTGTCAATAGAGTGTTGCTGCATGTATGTGTGTGCTGCAATAGATGGAAGTGAAGATATATTACAGCAAGGTGCTATTGTACTGAGTGGTGGAGATAGATGTGTTGTGTAATGGTGCTGAATGCTAAAACATTATAGCAAGGAATAGGGGAAAATGTGTATGGTGGTAAATGAATAGCAGTTTAATATTCTAGCTTTTTCCAAACCATTTTCAGCATCTCTTCAATGTGAAGGACTCGCCACGCTTCAGACTCATTGACTTTCCCATTCTCAACCTTCTTGCCCAGGATGAGGCAGCTCCCATGCTACGATGTCGTGTATATTGAGGACCCAGATCACATGGTGTATTCAGATTGTTGCTTTCAAGGGGGAGTGCTTCATTCAATGCTTCCAGAACTTCGATTTGCAACTGAGTTTGAGAGTCCGGGGATGCGACTTCTGCTTGCTTTACTGGACAGATGCCTTTATAGCAGCCAGAAAACAATCTTCACTACGAATTTTGCTTGCTAACACTGACGCCAAAAAGATCAGATGGATCTTCGTGCTTGCAATGCAATTTCCTTGAACAAGCATAGAGCAACACTGCCCTGTCTTGCTACAATATAGCACAGAGTTAGATTAATCCACTATTTGCCACGAATGCACATCTCATGCATAATCTCTCCATATGGTGTTGTTGTTATGGTAGCAAGAGAGACAGTTGGAAAAAGGGGTAATAATCATCATCTTTACTGATGACATGTATCACTCGATGTGCATGAATCACAACATGCAGAAGATGTATAAGCTTCACAAGGATAATATGAGATGGAACACGCAAGGCACATGAACCGACTATGGTCTAGGCTGATAGAGATAGTGAGCTGAGTGGTTTGTAGATGGATTGTGAGAGGATAAACAACATAGATACAACACCTACATATGACATCTCTGCAGAAGGTATATACATAGCTCAAATATGAAAACATCACTGTGGATCAAACATGCATAAGGTAATGTACAGAAGGAGTTTAAATAAAATCGAAGTGGGATATTGTATGATAAATTCTGAACAGTGAAGGCTATGCTAAAACCAGAGATGCTAATCAAACATATTATATTATGATATACATAACAATTGTAATGACATTGATGCAACAGATAGAAGCAAATAAGGCAGAGGACAAAACCAAGACAGTTACAGAAAGCTTCAATGAGATGAGAAAAGTTACTGCTGGAAGATATTTACAAATGCATTCAAAAGGGAGTCGCCTGATAGTGATGTTCTGCAAAATCAAAGCATACAATGGTAATAACAAGGATACCTTTTATAACATAACCTCAATCAAGGTGCTATTAACTTTTATGCAATGCAGCGGCCAATGTTATAAAAAAAAAGAAAAGAAAAACAGGGTACCCTCAAATGATGTTCACTTGATTCGATGCAAATTTCCATACCAACCTCTGTTTTCCACTAATGGCCGTCTGGTCCAGAGGGATAATCTCAGACCCTTGAGAATCCCTTTGAGGTCCTTAGCTGAAAGCTATATTCACCCTTTATCTCCTATCTGCATCATATCAAAGCTTAAATGACAAATGGCCCCCATATAGTAGTAAGTGTCAGCAGCTACAAGTGGTATCGAGCTCACAGAAAAGATGCAAAGTCAAGACACTGTTCATCTCACACAAGAGTTTTATCTGACAAAGACCCAGTTCCAACACAACATGGTCATTCAACCAGCGGAATATTGAGTCAACCCAATGAAGTATCCAAAGCAACTACCAAAACTGCCAGTTTCCAGCACCACCACGCCCAAAAACTTGCTAAGGAATTACTAATGATAACAAATTTTCATGAAGGAACTTTATGCATTCATACCTCTTCTGGTTCAGAATTGACATGGCAACTTAATGAGTTACTTAACACCAAGCTGAGGGGTGATCGCCTGTGGGAGAGGAGGTTGCTTGTATTTCTTCAAAATCCCACCATGAACTTTCAGAGTGAAATGCAGCAAACACACAATGGAGAACCATTAAGAACGAGAAGGATACATTACCATCGTTGTCACATTACCTGATTGGGCCAAATTAGACTAAAGATAGCATTGCCAGGAAAGTAAGCAAGCTCTTCACCATGGGCAGAGCATCGACGCATAAATCTGATTTAGGAGGGAGGGTATGGGCAAAAATGCAAGCGTTGAAACAGGAAAACCCATATTTAAACAACTACCCAAGAGGTTATCCCCTTATGACTGAGTCATTTCTCCTCCACAGTTATTTTATGTCTAATATCTCGGTCTGGCAGAACCCTTTTGGCCAATGTCGATCACCATTTTACTTCTAACCATCAACAAACAAAAGCATACATTAACCATTCAACAATAGCCTTCCCGAAACCTTGGCCTTGATGAAATGAGTTAACCAGAACAGCCTAGATCATTACGTCAAGAGTATGATCTTATGACAGGGCGGATATGGATCATGAGGGACAAGCAGCATCTTCTGAAGGAGAAGCTTCTGTAATAGATGAGACTTACAAAAACATGTAGATAGAGGCCCAAACGGAAAACAGTCTGACTTCTTTCATGGTCTGGAATTAGAATAGTCGACCATTTCCTCCCAACTTAGTGTGAAACTGCAAAAGATTTAGAACCCTAGAACACTGTCAACAGATTTGGAATTCGGAACTTCTAAGTCCTATTTTCATGGCCTATGATTTATTCATTTCATTAGTGCAATCTGAACCCAAAATCAATTCGCAAACAATTAAGGCCAAATGGAGCCATTTTCCCTTTTTTTTTATCCTTTTTTTTATGGGTCTGGAATTAGGAGAATTGCCTGGCTGGTTCCAACAAATCAATAAAAGGAATATCGAAAATAACAATATTGAATAAAGCAAATCAAAAGGTACTTTCAGCAGCAAACAGTAAATTGAAGCCTCAAGGAAATGACAAAAATAAAAGAAAGGACCTACGAACCTTGCAGACTGATGAGATGGGAAGGCAATAGTGCGAGTGGCACTCTATACCCAGATTCAACCAGAGCCATTTCTCAAAAAAAAAATAGCATTCATATCAATACTGAAATGTAGATATAAACTGAACCATCCTTGAGACATGAGAGAGGCAAGATAACATAACGATGTTGTAGACCAGTAAACTAAATCATGGACCAAAACGCTACATATAAATTAAAGAGTATCGAGTAAATGGAAGTAGCAAAATAAATTACTAAGCAATCCTAACAACATGTAATGGACGATTCAGAAGAAGAAAAAAAGGGGGTCTAAATGACTAGTTTTCACAGAATAGGACCAATGAACTGAACAAAGAGATAGGAAGAATCATTTAAATAAAATAGAAGATGACACTATAATCAAATAGAAAAGATATTCATTCATAGGATTTCTTAGGAAATGTTGGCCAAATACAGGTAAGGCAGTGAACATTATAAAACCAGAAATCAAGACAAATCGGGAATTAAAATCAAACCTAAGCAACTGGTGATACCGATAAGGAATCACATACGATGGGGATATCTGGATATGTTAATCCCCCCCCAAAAAAAAACTATCAGAGTAGAACCGAGGATTGAACATAAACAGGAAATCCAAAGGAAAAAGGGGATTAGCATAATATACGATGTAAACTATAACTGAAACCACAAAGTATATAAAGGAAAACAAAAAAAACAAATGTCAAGAAGGGGTCATCCCTTTTGTTATTGCACGAGAGAGGGGTTGATGTTGTATAAACAACTCAACACCAATGGTTGTGCGTTAATGGGGCTGGAAGCAAGTAAAAAACAAAAAGGAATCAGGAAAAACAGACGAGAAAGAATACTTACCTTAGTTTGCTGCAGGGTTTTTGAAAGAAGGAGGAGAGGAACGACGCTCGGCTGTAGAACTTCCTTCAGAATAAAGAAGCAGAGGATTAGAGCCGTGTGGAGGGGTGAAGGCGATGGAGAGGCGATTCTTCTGAAGGAAAGAGAAAGGGGGAAGGGTGGAAACGGATCCTTTACAGAGAAGGGGGTGTGATGGTGAAGAAGCGGTGGTGTCGGGTTTCCTCATCGTGCCCCTCTTAAGGAGGGGGATGAAGGTTCGGGAAGGAGGAGTTTGGTTGGAGATGAAGGGCTTAGGGAGGATAGCCGGGCGATGGCGGATGAGAATAGAGAGAAGGTGGAGGCCGTTGGGCAGGAGGGGAAGATTCTGGAGTTTGGGCGAGAGAGGGGAGTCCCTGTAAACCCTAAGAAACCTTTCATTTTAAAATAAGGGGTGAGTCCCTGTTTTTTAAGCTTTTTTAAAAGGGTGCCCTTTTTTAAAAGTTCTTTTTTTAAAAAAATGTTTTTTTTAGAAGATGTTTTCAAAAAGGAAGTTTTCAAAAACTATATATATTTATTTTATTTTTTCCATATATTTTTTTATTTTTTGGTTCTTTTCTTCCTCTTTTTACATTTTTTTGTATTTTCTGAAAACAAAACTCTAAAAACTGAGGAATTTAATCTGATTTTACAAAATTTTAAGATATTTACAAAAGAAGGGTTTCTCTGAAAAATCAGGGTTATCTTGGGAAAATTTCTTCAAAAAGATGGGTTTGGATCCAAGTTTTGAGAAAATGTTCAAGTTTTGAAACTCGAATCGAGCAATACAACACGATGGATCCAAACGGATGCCGGATGGACTGTCCGAGCTATTTAAAAAAACTATTTTTGGTATTTTCTGTAATTTTAATTAAAAGTTGGACAACGAGACTCAGATTTGGATCTGGACAATGGATCTGGATCCGAAATCAAGTCAGACATATAAAATAAATTTAATTTCAGTAAAACTTGAGAAATGAACTGGAATTTAGATTTGAAAGTGACTTAATTGCTTAGAAAATGAAATCAGGGGCAAAAAGGGGATATTTAAAAGATTTTGAAAATTTTGGGGTGTTCACAAATGGGCCGTCGCTATGTAGCGACGGATTTAGCGACGGGCGGTTTTTGGTCGCTACATCCGTCAATATTACAAATCTTAGCGACAGAATAGTTTCTCTCGCTAATCCGACGCAAAGTTGCGACGGAAAAAATCTGTCGCTAATATCCGTCGCTACTTCGCATTTTTCTTGTAGTGGACGATCACAAATCTGGGTTTTCTTCTTATTCTAACTATGGCCATAGATACAAATCCCACCAAGTTTATGAACTCCCTAAGAGCTTGTGCACGTGTCATTTGTGTCAACCATAGTGGATTTTGAAAAATATGCATGAATGATACATCAGATATTGAAATTACAAAAGCAAACTATATGCAATGCATCCTATTCTAACCAGAAAATGTAACTTTTATTCTAAATATTACATCTTGATATTACATTGAATTGAATAATAAATAAAATAACAAAGTCTTCTTCTTGAATGTTCCTGCAAAACTAGAAAACATGTTAGCACAGAAATATAGGTTTATCTGGATTTATCCAAAAATATTGGAAATTATCAGATATTATTCAGATATAAACCCAATTCATACCCCTCTGATATAAACATGAGGAACATATAATGAAAATTCAAAGAATAAAACTTGGAAATTCAAAATTGGGATAAAAATGACCAAAATACCCCTGATGACCATGAAATCAGGGTTTTCTAAAAGAATTTTTGTAAAATTTGGAAATTTGAAAATCAAATGCAATACAATATGATGATATGCATGAAAATTTAGAGAATTAAAGATTGAAATTTCGAAATTGAGGTCAAATGACCAAAATGTCCCTGATAACAAGACTATGGCCTTGAAACCAGGGTTTTCTACAATAAATTTTGCAAAAATTTGAAATATAAAATGTAAATGATATTTAAATTAATCCTAATATGATATGATATGCTTATTCACATGATAAAAACCTTAAAATGGCAAAAATATTACAAATTACTAAATTTGACTTGATTTTCGCCTCTGAATTTAAAGATTAACTAACACATAAGGAAAATGAACTTGAAATTAAAAAAAAATTGACACGAACACCTAGACTAGCTCTAAAAACATAATGAATCTTGAAAATCAATATTTTTGATATTTTTTTAATATGAAAAATTAACTAGAAATCCTAAAAACCAAGAGTTTGCCTAAAATGCTAAATCTAAACTGAATTTTGGGTACTAAACCACCATAAAAATCTTCCAAATTTTATGGGGTGACAAAGGACAGTTAGGCAAAGATTTTTTTCTTTTTATATATTTTGGTTTTGACCTATGGTCGGAGCTTGACATCTCCGGCAAGTCGGATCGGAATCCGGCGACTCTAGGACTTAGGGCAGACTGACAGGTTTCGGGAAAATTATGGAAAAATAGCAAATAGTAGAGAAAATTACTGAAATTTTGGGAGAATGTCCCTGACAAACAGAAAAAAAAAATCCTATTTTTACATTTTTGGGATTAGATGAACGGTTTGGAAAAGACGAGAGGATTATCAGAGATCTAGATCTTTGTAATTCCCAGACACTGGAATTAGATAGACGGGGAATTTAATTTCGGAAAAAATACCTAGGATGCTCCTAAATTTCTAAAATTTTGGGAAACAATGGAGGGAATAATGAGGAACAATTTCTTTGTTGAATTTTTGACATCCAACCTACAGGTTGAAGCATCACAGCGGATTAGAGTGGGTCTAGACCCTGACAGGCAGAAAGTAAGATTTTTAAAGAAGGGTAGAGGATCTGATTTTTGATAGAGATCAGATCTATTTATATAAATTCCAAAAAATACATGAAAATAGTATATTCCACCTTGAATCTACTATAAATTTTAGAGGAGGATTTGGATCTTCCATGGGGGAGATTTCGGGTCCTCAAGTCTGCTAAAATGAAGTTTGGATTTTCTAAGGGGTTCAAAACCCTATTTAGGGTTTGATTGGTTTTATGGGGTTTCGAAACCCAATTGGATCCAAAATTTTGGCAGAATATCACAAATAGATAGAGGCATTTACAAATGATTTTTTTTTTGGATTTTTAAGCGAAAGCACGCATATGGAATATAAACTAGACTGACACTCAAAATCAGAATCTATGAACTAATAAACAAGCATTAATAAAACTACTTTGTATATGACCATGAGAGGTTGAAATAAACCTAAGTGCAAGATTTAATATGGAAATCACATGAAATTGATGGCATGATAAGCAAAACAAAAGAAAAGAAAACAAAGAGGCATGATTTTGATCAATTTTAACCATTGAAATGGAGGATTAAATCCATTGAAAGGATGAATCACCCCATTCATATAGTTTATGCATGAAACAATAATCATACTCATTTTCTATCATTTAAGTTTAGAAATAAAGTATGGTATCATCCTAAACCGACTTCCCAATGAATCTTATATTAATCTTGTCACTCCAATGGTTAACATTGAAACTTGTCTAGCATGGACAATCGATGAAACATGCAACAAAGGAAAATGGTAGATTCAATACCTTGCCCCTCGGTTCGTACTCGTTATAGGTTGAAGGAGATATCGAAGGAAAGTAGTGTATGGTTGTAGCAAGGTGGATATGTTGCAGTGGAGGGCCTAGGGCTGTAGTGTGGCTGGTATTAGGTGGAGATCAAAGGGGACCGAAGGTTGGTAGTAATGGAGGGGTCAGTTAGAGGAAGGAGGCTGCGATGGTATGGTGTAGCTTTCAAGACTGGAGGTGTTCCTTTATGGAGTGGTGGATCCGAAGGTATTGGTATCACCTTGAAGATGCCGGTGGTACCTAGCTGCTTTGATGGAGGTCCGGCTAGAGGTGGAGCTTTGCTGTAGAGGAGGTGCCGGCTGGAGGTGTTGGAGGTGGCTGTGAAGCTGAAGATGGTGAAGTTGCTGAAGCCAAGGGTGTGCTGCCAAAGGTCTGGCGTGAATGGGAGTGTAAGTGAGAGAGAGAGGCCAACGTATGTTCCTTGAGAGAAATAGAAAGGAGAGGGGTCTTAAGGGGGCTGGAACAAAGAAAGGGGAAAGAAAGAAAGGAGGGAAAAGAAGAAGGAAAGAAGAGGAAGAAAGGGAAAAAGGAAAGAAAGAAGAGAAGGAGGGAAGGAAGAAAGAGAGAAGAAAAAGAGGAGGGGGCTTGGTCGACCAAGGAGAGAGGGAAGGAAGGAAGAAAGAAAGAAAGAAGAAGAAAGAAAGGAAGAAGAAAAGGAGGAAAAGAAGAAAGAAGAAGAAGAAGAAAGGAAAGAAAAAAAAGAAGAAGGAAAGAAAAGGAAGAGAGAAAAGGAAAGAAGGAGAAGGGGGGGGGGGGGGGGGTCTACCACCTTGGTGGGTCCCACCTCCTCTCATAAAAATAAGAAATTAAAAAATATATATAAAATAAAAGAAAATATAGAAAAGAAAAAGATATATATATATATATTATTTTGAAATGAAAATGTAAATGAAGGAGCCATCTCAAAGTGGGCTCACTTTCCCAATTTGAAATTCATTTTGAAGATCAGAGGGGTAGAATAATCTTTTTAGAAAGTTTCTGGACAAAATGAGTTATTTTTGGTAGTTTTTGAAATGAGTGTCGAATTTGAAGTTTCATACCCTGTTGCGAAGCAAATCCAGTTTAGAATTTGAAAATTTGAGTTTGAAAGAAATTCAGATTGTTTTTCTCGAGAAAATATTTCCAAATTTATAATTTTGGAGGTAAAAATGTCAATTTTGGAAACCCATGGTTTGAAATTGATTTCTAAAAACTTTTAAAACTCAATCTAGATTGAAATTTATAAAACTGAAGTTCTGGATTTTGAAAATGAAATGAAATATGATGAAATGTTATGAAATGCTAAGAAATGATATGAAATGGTATGAAATGCCATGCAAAATGCTAACCTTGAATGCAAAAATTTGGATATTAGACCCCGATTAAGAGTTGTATCAGTTCAAAAAGTGATAATTTTGATAAAAAATGCAAAATAGTTCAAGAAATGTTTTTGGGATCTACCGAGCCAGAGTGACACTGAAAAATTAAGGTTTGAACTAATTTGAACTAAAATAAACTGGATTGAGTTAGGTTCTAGAGTTTGAGAACTCAAATGAACTGACAAGACACTGACTCGACTGAACTCCCGGACTAAATTGTCAAGAAAAGCTGTCATTTTTAGAGAAATGGTGACAAATGGTCACTAGAGTAAAGTGAATTGCGGACCAGAGATGGGTTTAAGCTGAAACAAAGGTCAGTAATATTGAGATGAACTAAAATTAATGGTTGAACACTAGCTCAATTGACTGGACTCGACTTAATTTCAGCTAAATGAGCTGAAATGGGCTAAAATGGGTTCCTAGATATTTGGAAGTGGATTTGAACTAAAACTGGAGCACTTGAACTTCTGGTGAGCTCAAGATAGACTCAGAAGAATACGATTGACTGGGAATGACTGACTCAGAGACAATTGGCTTGGATTTGAGTGAGAAATGAGCTCATTTCTGAAGAAATGATCCCATTTTGGCAGGAATGGTCAGAAATGAAAATGGTTTGTTCATCATGAGCTCAGATGAGCTTGAAATGACTGATATTCTAACTGTTCTGAATTGACCAATGAGCTTGGTTGACTCCGACTGACTAGGGATCTGGGATGACCTAGGGGTAAAATGGTAATTTTCCTAATAAAAGTGGGTAAAACAATAATTTTCTTACACAAACTTAGGGTTGGACTCCTATGCTGGCGTACCAGGGTTGGCATTGCACAAGAAGGATTGTCTGAGAATGGATGAGAAAAATTTGAGGTGTTTACAAGTAGCGATTTACAATAGAAATCAAATCAGAGAGTAGCAATTTACAGTAAAAATCAGATATAAGAGTAGCAATTTACAATAAAAATCAGATAAGAGAGTAGCGATTTACAGTAGAAATCAAATTAAAGAGTAGCGATTTATAGTATAAATCAAATCAATGAATAACAATTTATAGTAAAAATCAGATCAGAGAGTAGCGATTTACAGTAAAAATCAAATCAGAGAATAGTGATTTACAGTAAAAATCTGATTTGTACTGTATATCATTATTCTCTGATTTGATTTCTACTATAAATCACTACTCTTTAATCTGATTTCTATTGTAAATCGCCACTCTCTGATCTGATTTCTACTGTAAATCGCTACTCTCTTATCTGATTTTTACTGTAAATTGCTACTCTGATTTGATTTATACTCTAAATCATTACTCTTTTATCTGATTTCTATTGTAGATCGCTACTCTCTTATTTGATTTCTACTGTAAATCGCTACTCTGATTTGATTTCTACTATAAATTGCTACTCTTTGATCTAATTTTTATTGTAAATCGCTACTCTCTGATTTGATTTCTATTGTAAATTGCTACTCTCTTATCTGATTTTTATTGTAAATTGTTACTCTCTTATCTGATTTCTATTGTAAATCGTTGCTCTCTAATTTGATTTTTATTGTAAATCGCTACTCTCTTATCTGATTTCTACTGTAAATCGCTCCTCTCTTATTTGATTTCTACTGTAAATTGTTACTCTCTTATCTGATTTTTATTATAAAATGGTACTCTACTCAGTTTGGCGTTTCCATCATTATCTCTGTTGTAAATTATTATTCTTTGTCTACTCAGTTCGACGTTTGTACTCTCATATATGATGAACAATAGACAGAATGCTGATTTTTCTAGTAGTTCAACTATTTCTCATGAACAGACGACGACAAAGGGTGCTCTGCCGATAATAGATGACGACAATGGCAAATGGTGCTCTGGCGGCAGCAAACGACGACAAATGATGCTCTGACAACAACAGACGACAACAAAGGGTGCTCTAGCGATAGCTGGCGATGGCAAGCTTATTTGTATGATGGATACTGGGAAGACATTGGTACAATTGAAGCTTTCTATAATGCAAATTTGGGCATCACGAAAAAAGCCTGTGCCAGATTTCAGGTATCTTGCCTTTTGGTAAGAAAAAATCTCACATGATCAAGATGATACCATTCCTATATCTCAGCTTTTCTTTTCAATGCATGTAGATTTTACTGCTGCTTGTTTTTCTGTACGCCTATATGATGCAGCTTCTATAATCGGTCTTCTCCCATCTGTACCCAACCTCGATACTTAATTTCCTCCTTCGAAGATGCTGGATGCTGATGTTACTGATAGTGTTATTGGTGAAGGTTGTGTGATTGAAGTTACCGTTATATTCATCCTTTTACCTTACATTGACAGCGGATGTAGAAAGTCCTAGTGTAGCTTGTTTTTTAACTATTCCATTCACTTACAATGTATCATCAAACACATGCTCACCCATGTGCTTATTTTCATATTACACACGTGCACACTGCACACATATGTCCAATCCCCCTGGGAATGATTGTAGCTTGTTTTCTCTTCTCCGATGTATTGTCATGAATTGTCTATTCTCTCTATTACTCCTACTATCTACACCTCCAGTTGGCATCAATATATAGCTGTATCCTGTACCCACACTTTTAGACCTCTTGTTGTTTGTAGCCATAGCCCTACCTATGTGACATACATGTTTGCTGCTGCTTATCTAGTAATTGTACGAATATAAGAGATAAGTTATGTTCAAAGTTTTCCTCTGATTGCCTGACATCAAAGCAGGGATTTTGGTAAACCCTTCATGCCAATGGTATCTATAAAGCAGGTTCAGAGTTTGCAACTGCTTTATTTATTTATGAAGTGAACTGCTCATCTAGCCCAAAGGGTTGTCATGTTAGGATCAAGTCCTTTCTAGATTGCTTCTCATTTACTGTTATGACCAGATTCATTCAAGTTATCATCTCGTCTTCTGCACTACTCGTGAATTTGAAGACATCCTATAATACTGCAGTCTTGAGGAGACATTTTGATGGTCAGATGGCGCTGTTTTTGAATAATTGCAACACTGCTGATACTTTATATGTTCATGATTGAGATTTTCCTCCCATGAATGCCATTATTGTGAAGAATGTACTAAATGCCTCCTAGTAGATGACTGCTGACAGTTCATTTTGTTGCAGAACTGCAAAAACCATCACTCTGTTATTGGGCTCCGATCTTGAATCTCGGAAGATACACTACTGATGGGAGCAGACTATTATGAGGTGACCAGAAATATCAATGTCATCTTTTTTTCTTGTTTTATAACTGCTTCTCTTCTATGTTACATACACCTATAGGATTTTGACATTGCTATTCTGATAGAATATCTATTTAATATGTAGGAGGAAATATGATATGTTCAACAAATTAAGAATCTGAATCTATTTTAACTTGATATTTGACATTTCATCATTTGTCATTCCAGACGGATGCGGACAGGAGATTTCTGGCTGCAAAAGGAAGTATTCCAATTGGAATTGGGAAGAACACGCACATCAAAAGAGCGATCATTGACAAGAATGCACGTATTGGTGACAATGTCAAGGTTACATATTTCACCTTTACTGCATGCACTGAGCATTTTCCTTTCTACCGAGTTCATATTCAGAATGAATGAGCACAATGATTATTTAGTTCCGTATTGTTTCCATAGTCTAGCATGGGTGCAACATTCTTTAGATCTGTTTCCTTTATTTTGGTAAGGATGGTTTTGCCCTAACATTGAGAAAATTTGCCGATCAGATCATCAACCAGGACAATGTGCAAGAAGCAGCAAGGGAGACAGATGGGTACTTCATCAAGAGTGTCATTGTTACAGTGATTAAAGATGCTGTAATTTCCAGTGGCACTGTCATCTAAAGCCGTTTTTCAGTGTACATCGAGAATGGCTTTGCCCCATTATATTTATAAATTTTCCTATAACAAGTTCTGTGGAGGAAGGGAGAACCACTGTAAAGGCTTGAGTAGCATATCAAATAAGTCTTTATCTGTTCATATCCACAATGTTCTAGAGGAGGTTTAGTTCATGGATGATCAAGATCGCTTTTATTGTCACATGGATACTCCAATTTGGCCCCCCTATCGTGTCCCCTTATACAGTGCTCATATTGAGAACATAAAAATGGGTGTATATTCGGATTGGGATAAGTTGATATTGAAAATCACCGTATCCGGAGGCATGTCCGTACCACCAAAATGTCCTGGTGGTAAAAAATGCCCTTGGGGAAACCCAAAAGATGGTTCGAAGATGCCCTTGGGAGGAGCCTAAATGGACTCCCCATGTGGTGCTCCGTACCACCGTAATGAGGGTGGATATTGGAAAAATCACTATTGGTGGTTATTTTCAATATCATCTGATCTCAACCCGTATCCCCGTGTCTGCAGCTGGACATAGATTCATAACTATGAGGTCATTTTTTATGCAGTGGCTAGCATGCAGCTCGGCTGCTGATGACCATCCATCGTTTCTCAGAGGTGGACACTACACCCATCCAGAGAAATGCCAACATGGGTGCTGTCAAGCAGGTCGCTGTATGCCCACCATGGAGCAACACCGCATATAATGCAAAGTATATATATATATATATATATACACAAGGCACCAAGGAATGGTCACACTAGGGCAGTAGGGCTTGTCCACCACCTTCAGCTAGTGACGATTAGGGGTTTACTCTCTCTCTCTCTCTCTCTCTCTCTCTCTCTCTCTCTCTCTCTCTCTCTCTCTCTCTCTGTGGACGTTTGTAGCTAAGAGAGTAGCCATTTCTTTCCCTCTCCCTTTTCTTTCTATGTTGTTGAGGAAGGTTGCCCACTGTTTTTTTTATGACCGTGCCGAAACTAATCTTGGAAATACACGTACACAAATAAACTTTTTTGGAAATCATGTATCGTCTAATTCACATATAGAATAGAGAAAAGAGGGTGGACGGAGGTCCATGGATCATAAGGCTAAACAATAGGGGATGGCTGGTCTTGGGCCTCTTTTTGCGATGAGCCTGATCAACTGGATCCAGGACAGCCTGGTTGATCACCCACTGTGAGTTATGTTCATCTATCATTACACCTCCAAATATTAAAGCAAGCAAATTGAGCGTATGTCCACTTGAGAAGATATACCATAGTATACTTTCCAACCTAAAGGGCGTTTTAGGTGAGTGGCCTGCTCAACGTATGTCAGGGTCAAGATGAGAATCATAAAGGATGGTTACATGGCCATATATACTATAAGCCACTCCACAAGTTGAGTGCTTCTTTTCAGGTTTTGATCGTGGCCCCTAAAGCTGACTCTTGTGTTGGAAGTTGCCCACTGAGACCGCCCTTTTAAGAGGAAAGGTAAGACCATTTTCAAAGGCTTAACTGATCAAGGAGCCAACTTTTGGAGAAGATATATAATGGGTTCCACTAGCCTATGCTATTGGAGGAAAAGTTGTGGCTTCCAGAAGCAAGGGCACTAGGGCAAATGATGCTTGCATACGGGCATTTACCCTGCAATAAGCATATACAGGCACACACGAGTGATATTGTGATCAGTGTTGTTAAAAGCTCGCTTCAAAGCCCTTTTTTTAGGCTTTGCTCCAAAAACTAACCTCAAACCGCTCCAAAGCACAATAAAAACATGCTAATGAAGCGTGTGCTTTTTCTACAAAAGCGTACACTTTATTGCGCCTTGAGTTTTGAAAGCAAAGCCTACACTTCACTTTATAAAGGTTATTTTTGTTTTTCACTCAAAGGAGAAAACACAAAAGACACCCTATGTACTTCAGTACCTGTCTAAGTCTCTAACATCAGGCAGCAGGGTTAGGGTAGGGCTGTTTAGTCAAGAAAAAGGAATAGTGAGGGAGCTCTTTCTCGCCAGAGAGTCCCACCGATCACTGGCTACTCGTCCTGGTCGATAACCTTGCAATCCAGTCCTCCCACTCTCCCTTCAACTCCCTCGAATTGAGATTTGAGAGGGTTCTACCTCGATTTCAGGCTCACTGGCCTGAAGCTCGCATTGCAGTGGCACGGGCAGTACCTCTACGACTGGCTTTGTGATTGAATATACCTTATATTGTTTACTATTTTTTGCTCTTCAACTTGTTGGTTAGGCACAATTATGATGCAAATGTTCATGTTATTATTTTCTAATGTCACAATTTCACTTTTTTAAGGCATTTTATATTTTGAATAATGGTTTGTGAAGCATAAGCTTTGAAGTGTAGGCCTAACACTTCGCTAGCTTTTTAGCATTTAAAAACATTGATTGTGATGCTTTCTTAGATCATAAAATTGTGTTTTCCATTAAAAAATATAATTCAAAAGTTGAAGTCATCTATTGGATCGAAGATATCAAAACAACCTGTGCCATGAAGATTTCTTAGGTACTTGTACGTACAAACGTTTGTAATAAACATTACTCATATTACACCCACTCGGGCCATCTGAGTAGCAGCACACCTAGGGAGAAGGTGATAAACCCTTTTATCCCAATTTCAACTATTACCGGGTGTTTCAGAGGCTTTAACTAGTGGACTTCGTAAGGGTTTGGGTGTCGGCAATGTAGGATAGAGATAGAAAGAGTTAACCGACTGATTGAGATAGCTTTAATGTTTACGGCATTCTTCAAGGGGGGTTTTGCTTACTTCGATGTATCTATGGTGAGTGAGCACTATCTTCTATTTATAGTAGAAGAGAGAGTTATCTACTAAGAAATTGACCTTCTCTTGGGTAATCATTTACCCCAACAAGATTGTTACGTAGTTTCACTTAGATCTTATCCAAAATGAAGAGTTTCATTTTAGATAAAGCCCTCAACCTGAGCGATTTCATCCATTAGAGAGAGAGTGGGCTCACCTTTCTCTTTAACTGATGAAATCCTTCATGAAACATGGTCATGACGAACTCTAACATATCAATATCTCTCACTTGGTCATGTGAAACAAAAATTAGATGCAAGATTTAGCCTTTCACTATTGGAGTATTTTTCTTGCATCAACATTCCTGGAATGAGTTATATTTTTAGTTTTTCATCCAGATATATGTCTTTGTTAAACATATCTTAATCTCATACATGATACATGTTTTGAAAACATTTTCTCTGATATGCACTTTGTTAAAGGATCAGCAATCATATCAGATGTAGGTAAATAGCTGACTTTGATTTTATTCCTTTCAATCATATCATGAATACAATGGTACTTTACCATTATATGTTTACTTTTTCAATTATTAGCTTCACTCTTCATAAGAGAGATGGTAGTCTGATTATCACAATAAATCTGGATTGACCCATTGGTTATTTTCTGCTTCAAATTATTAATGAAGCGACTTATCCAAACGGCAAATATTGCAGCTATATTACATGTAATATATTCAACTTTTTGAGTATGTTGAGTTACATAACTTTATTTTTTACAAGACCAAGAAACTGCTCTTTCTCCAAATATATTTAGAGGTGGATTTACTATCCTCTCTGATGCCTGCAAAGTCAACAACAGAATATCCAGTTAATTCTAAAGAATCAACTTGAAAACATAGTTTCAAGTTTATAGTCTCTTTTAAATATCAAAATATTCTTTTTACTGCTTGTCAGTGTAGCCAACTAGAATTACTATGGTAGCGACTAACGAGGCTAATAACAAAACTGATATCAGGCATTGTGCATAGCATTGCATACATCAAGCTTCCAACAACTTGAACATAAGGGACATTTAGCCTTTCATGTCCATCACCTGTACTATCATTCTTACTTAACTTGACACCTCTTACTACAGGTGTTCTAACTGATTTACAATCACTCATTTTAAATTTCTTGAGTATATGATTCAGATACCTTTCTTAACTCAGGATTAAAAGTCTAGAATTTTTATCTCGAGTGATTTTAATTCCAAGAACATAGGATGCTTATCCCATGTCTTTCATTTTGAATTGAGAATTTAACCATTACTTGGTTTTGACAATCATATTGTTATCATTTTCAGTCAAAAAAATATCATCCACATATAGTGAGAGAATGGTAAATTTACTCTCACTTTTTTAGATATAAATACAGTGGTCAAATTTATTTGCCATAAAGCCTAATAATGTGACAACCTTATGAAATTTTAAGTACCACTGACGTGGTGATTATTTGAGTCCGTATAGAAATTTTTTCAACCTATATACTTTATCTTCTTTGCCTTTAATTATGTACCTTTCAGGTTGTTCCATAAATATTATTTCAATTAGCTCACTATTAAGAAAAACAATTTTAACATTTATTTGATATAGATCTAGATCATAGTGAGCTACAATTGCAAGAATTATCCTTATTGAAGCGAATTTTGCAACAAGTGAATATGTGTCGATATAATCTAATCCTTTTTTCTGAGAAAAACCCTTAGCAACTAGTATTGATTTAAATTTATCAATGCTACCATCAGACTTGAATTTCTTCTTCAATATCCATTTACATTCAATGACTTTCCTTTTCTCAAGTAACTTAGTCAATTCCTATACCTGGTTTTTCTCAATGAACTCAATTTCTTTGACCATGAATTTTACCCAGTCTGTTGACTCACGTGAGCTTATTGTCTCACTATAGACAGGCTATGTACCATGTCATCTATGTTTAAAGTATAACAAAGTTTCTCCAATAAATAGATGCAATAGTCATCTAAGTAATATAAAAGAACTCTAGACCTTTTATGTCCAACCACAGACTGTTAAAAATGAGATGATGAAGGGATTTTTGAAGGTCCGTCGTTACTTATAGGTTCTTGCATGTCATAAAAATCATATTGCAGATCAAGAGAATCATCTTCATTTATTTTTGGAATGACTTCTTCAATGTTTTGATTTTTCAAGAAGATAATATATCTGCTTTCGATTAAACTCTTATCTAGATGATAAAATCTATAGCCTTTAGATCATTTGAGATATCCAATAAATACATATCTTATAGATCTGGTGTCGAGTTTATCTCTCAACCGCTCTATAACTTTTATATGAGCTACAAAAACTCATATGCGAAGGTGACATAAATTTGTTTTTTTTTCAGCTATGATTCATAAGGTGTAAAGACAACAACTTTATATGAAACTCTATTTAGAACATATGATGATGTATGTATAGCTTCTCCTCAAAATACTTTGGGTAATGAATGGTTAGATAACATACATATAACCATATCAAGAAGAGTCTTATTAAACCTTTCGGTCACACCATTTTATTGAGGTGTGCCTAGAGTACTAAGTTTGTAGTCTGATCCCATTTGCTTTGCAATATTTAGAGAATTCATTTAAGGTATATTCTCCTCCCCAATTATACCGTAAAACTTTAATTTTTCTACCAAGTTGGTTCTCAACCTCTTGATTATAATCCTTAAATTTATCTAATGCTTCATACTTATAAGTTATAAGATATATATAACTGTATCTAGAAAAGTTATCAATAAATGATATAAAATATTACATTCTTTTATGGGTTTGAGTCCTGAAGGGACCACAAATATCAGTGTGTATGATTTCTAATAATTCTGATGCTCTAGTAACATTTTGTGGAAAGGGTCTTCTTATCAATTTTCCATATTCAAGGTTCACATCCATTAAACAAAAATTCATTAAAGTCAGGTATTAATTTTAAGTCAACAAGTTTCTTCATCTTTTTTAAGTTAATGTATTTAAGTCTTTGATGTCAAACATTTACATCCACATGAAAGACAATATTGATATAAGTAGAAAGTGATGAAACTTTATTTATATCAGAATCATTGATTTTGAACAACCCATGATTTTTGTCAAAAATACCATCAAATAGAACTCGTCCATGTTTTCCCATAGTGACTTTCACTGGATGAAATATAACCTCAAAACCTTTGGCAACTAGGGTCGGGACAAATATTAATTTTTGCCTTCATGGATGGTGTACAAAGAGAACATTGGACAATAATACATTATTTCTAGAAGTTTCAACCCGATAGGTCCCAATACCCATAACATCATAGTAGGTGTTGCCTTTCCTTTTGCTTGTTATTTTTGTTGTTCCTGCCAGTGTTGTTGTTTGACCAACTTCTGCAATCTTTCTTCAAGTATCCAGTTTTTTCACACTTAAAGCACTTCACTTGTGAGGCGACTGCATGTGGCTTGTTGAATGTTCGTCCTCTTTTCATATCAAATTTGTCATTTTCTTTAAAGTATTTTTTATTAAATTGTGGGCGTCTAAAAGGGCTTTAGCTTCGAGAAGGACCATTTTTAGCGAAGTGTTATTCACTTTTCCATTCTTGTTGCATATGTTGCTGCTCAATTTTTAATTGAGCAAGAAACTCTTCCAAGGTTAGGTTTTTAGAATTTAACCTAAGAGATGTTTGTACTATTTTCCAAGAGAATGGTAAACTATGCAGAATGGTAGATATCTACATCCAATCAGGAATTGCATTCTCAACAATTGTGAGGTCCTTAGTCATAACTAGCATTTTGTTGACATGGTCAACAACATTATCATTTTCTTATATACGACATGAATTATATTCTTCTAATAGAAGTATGTGGGTTTCAGAAGTTGTGTCATATCTCTTAGACATGGCTTCAAACATAGACTTAGTTGTAGGATAATTCTCAAATACCCTAATAAGATCATCATCTATATAAGTTAGCATGATGGTTCTTGCCAATATGTTGTCCCTTTTGTATTTTGTATATGAGGCTTTGTCCTCGTTAGAGACTGCAATGTCAAGATCTCTCATTTCAGTAGTGATGGCATTCTCGATGCCCTCCAATGTTAGAATAAGAGAAATCTTTATCTTCTAAATGTGAAAGTTTGTCCCATTAATTTGTCAGTTTTGGCTAATTCAGTGGCACACACCCTACTTATCATTTTTCTGTTTTTTATTATTTTAAAGTGGCAAGATATGATAAGAGTAGATTCATATTCAACAAGTAGATAATCCAAATAACAGTAATAAAAAAAATACATGAAATATGACTTTCACAATTTAAAAACTACAAGACAATAAGTGTCAATGCTAATATGCCAATCAAACACTTAATTTTAGAATAAATGATGTCATATGCACTTTTAAACCCTTTTCTAGAATTTCAAAAAGGTTTATCTATAGGTAAAATGATTTTTAAAGGAAAATAAGGGTTTTTTTGCAAAAAATAGAAAATTGACCATGTTTTGAAAAATATTCTCTGAATGTAAGTCCTTGTCTAGAATTTCCAAATAAACAGGGACTGCCACTAGAATTTAGGGATGCAGAAGTAAATTTTAGCAAAGATTAAGGACACTACAATAATTTTATAAAACTTGGATAGAATAGGGGCAACAGGTAAATTCACCTGTCTGGAGTAAATCAATAAATAAATAGTGAGGGATATGATTGTAAATTTTTGAAAAGACCAGGGGAAATAGGTAAATTCACCTGTCTAGGGACAGGATTAGAATTTTCATTAAAGAACATGGGAAAAACTATATTTTTATCTGTAGACGAGCATAAATACCCTATTCACGAGAAAACTGGAAGCTTCTGGATAAAGCTTTTATCGGTTTTTCCCTTTTGTTTTGTTTCTCAGTCAGCGAAAAAAAATGTTGATCTGTTCTTTTTTCATTCAGCGGAGAAAGGATAGAAGTTGTTGGTGCTCGACCAATTATCTGCCTGTGTTCGCTTGTGTTCTTCTGTGTTTTGCTGTGTTCTTTTGCCCGTTTTCATAAAAAACAACCTGCATGTGGTACTTGGAGATCTTTAAGGCTGAAACAATCCTCACATCGCTCGTCGGTCTCGTCGAATGAAATAACAACACAGACAAATCAGAATGCTGCAAGAGGACCTTCTTGCCCCGACACTGGAGGGTAGCATTATATCTGGACAATCAATCCATACTCAGAATGACATCATAAAATGTTATATCTAGTATGACCAAGTCGACAGACAACTCATGCCCCTTGATAACAATGCAAACTGCCAGAAAATACTTCTCGTAGGAATAGGATGCACTCATAGGTGACATCACATCTAGAGCCTTTTCAAGGATAGAAGGAACTAATTCGAGCAAATTCACAAATGAAGCAAAAATAAAACTATGGGTCACGCCTGAATCAAACATCACACGTGCAAAGTGATCATCGACTGAGAAGATATTTTCAATCAGGTCAGTCTGATCGCCCTGAGTGTTGTTGTAGTCGCGTAAACTAGCTCTTTGGTCCTGTGCTGACCTTGTTGTTGTTGTGATCTTTGTTGTTGTTCTCCCTAAGCCGCTGGCTTGTTCGAACAATATGGAATGTGCTCAAGCTACTGACACTAGTAGCAAACCCCCTTAAATATCAGACAAAAGCCTAGAGGATGGCCCTTGCCGCACTTGCAACATACTGACTGGGTCTTTCCCTACTGCCTCTGTTGTTGGGGTCGACCCTGATGTGCACCCTATTGTCGCCCCTCACGGGTCCACGGCCTCTTGCCACCTGCAGGTGGGATCTTCCTCGCTTCACCCGAAGAACCACCATCGTCGCCACCTCCTTTCTAAAATCTATTTCTAAACCTCTCCCAGTCCTCCGTCAGTACTGTAGCAGACTCAATCACATCGGTCAAGCTAGTAGGTCGGCTCATCAACACTCAGGTCTGCAGCCCATCTTTTAGCCCGCGCACGAACTTGGTCGCCCTTGCTTTTTCACCTGTGAACAAGTTCGGACAGTACCGCTCCAAGCTCCTGAATTTAGTGGCATAGTCCACCAGACTCATGCTTGCCTGAGTAAGCTCAAGGAACCATTACTGCATCTGCTCCCGAGCGTAGGAAGAGAAGTAGGTATCCAAGAACTCCCCCTTAAACACTTCCTAGAGAATCATGTCCAAATTAGCGTACTTCACCATTTGCAAGGTGTCCCACTATTTTTTGGCATCGCCCTTTAGACGGTACGTGTCAAACATAGTCTTTCTGTCTTCGAAGACAGGTAGGACGTCAAACACCGGCTCAATCTCCTCGACCTAGCTCTCAGCTGCCTTTGGGTCGTCCTTCTCTAAAAAAGTTGGTGGGTTCAATTTTATGAACCTCTCAAAAAAGATGTCGCTTGTGTTAAGAACAACCTCGACGGGGTGAACACAAGTAGTTGCTTGTGCCGTTTGCGCCATCATAATCTCAATCATCATGTTAAGGGCATTCATCATGAAATCCCACTACTCTTGTCAATCCGCGAGAGCACCAGAAGAAGTCAAATCACCCTTGCATCGATACATCCATAAAAAAAGAGAAGCTCCTCGATTCAAGATCGATGTGCATCACCCTTGAATTTGTTATTTTTTAATAAATATAAAAAATACTAGAAATAATATTTTAATATTTTTTAATGGTTTTATCACATGTCATGTTCTGATTGACACGTAATGTTTTTTTTTTGGCAGATACAGAACGATTCACTTGAGTATTGATATCGGGCCAATACAAGCAATTTCAGGGGCCATACCAACAACATTGGCTTTCATTAATGAGACCTATCATTTTGAAGACGGGTTTGCGTGAATTGTTAAATGACTATTGATGGCAATGATTTAGCTTTGCTGATTCCAATAAAAAAGTGGATGAGACCATGAACTACTCTCAAAGGGGCGGGTAAGGGTTGACCTAGACCCGCCCATATAATTAACCAGGTCATGAAAATGGAATCCCAAACCCAGACCTCGATAATACAGGTACCCGATACAAACACGACCCATTAACAGCCTAAACTACAGGTTTACTTGGTGGTTTTTTTTTGTTTTCAGGAAAAAGATTTCATTCATCATGGTAATGAGGGATCACCAAAAAAATTATGAGGAAAAAAATACATATTAGAAAGGAGAGAGCTAGCACGAATGAAGTATCAGAGAAACTGCCCCAGGCACAGAGAGTTAGTCGCGCTGGCTCAGCCTGTCGTACTACAGTCTCTTTCTATGTCGATGTAAAACTCTGAGGGCTTACCCCTCAACCCCAGGGAGTCACCAAGCTTCAGCTTACGCAGGCGAGGTGACGCCCATGGGATTTGAACCTAGACTTTTCGTCTAACAGTCTAGGCCCCATCCCATTGTGCCAATTATATTTATATACTAAAGAAGGTTTTTTAGCTTTTCTGACTTTTGATCATGTTCTGACATGCATAAGTTTTGGCACATTTGGGATGGACTGCTGCTACATATGGTGTGTATTACTAAGATGGTGCATCAGATGATCAAGGGAAGGAAGAACTCGACTAGAAGTTTGGTGAAGAGATGAAAGAACTTTGTTGTACTGAGATTCAATAAAAGTCAAAATAAAAAATAAAAAAAAATGGTGGTCAAAACATAACCAACACAACTATTGGTATCATTGAGGCTCTGTTTGGGTGAAGCAGGTTATATGTTCCCCCCCCGAACAAGGGAGTTAGCTACATCTCATGTTCGGGGGTCCCAAAGAGCACCACGTATGTAAGCATGTGCGTCTCGTATCCCCATGTTTGTCAGCATTCATTAGCGTTAAAGTTTGATGCGATTACAAAGACTTAAGTACCCTCTCCTCCATTGGTGCAAAAAAAAATGACGATTATTGAAAAAGAATGGTGGTAAAGACTTAAGTGCCTCGAAGATGATTATTTAAGACCCAGTCTCTGCACTGCAAGATTATCCGAGAAAGAAATCTCCCCTGGAGGAGGCCATGAACATCAACCCTCTCACAATCTCTCTCCCTTCTATTTCTGCTTTTGTGCACATCCAGTAGAAGATCCTACATTGCTCCATCAAGCACCGACTGACCTGCACATTGACTATTGTGGAGCCTGATTCAGAGTTTTTACCCTTACAGGAGGAGGGTTTGGGGCTCATCCCAGCGTGGGTAGCATCATTCAACTAAATGAGTTGTAGATCCTGATTCAGAGTTCTTACCCTTACAAGAGAGGGGTCTGGGGGCTCCTCCCAGCATGGGTAACATCATTCAACTTAAAGAGTTGTGAAGTCTGATTCAGAGTTTTTACCCTTACAGAAAGGGGGGTTTGAGGGCTCCTCCCAACGTGGGTAGCATCATTCAACTTGATGAGTTGTGGAGCTTGATTTAGAGTTTTTGCTCTTATAGGAGGAGGGTTTGGGGGCTCCTCCCAACGTGGATAGCATCGTTCAACTTGATTCGTTGTGGAGCCAGATTCAGAGTTTTTGCCCTTATAAGAGAAGGGTTTGGGGGCTCCTCCCAGCGTGGGTAGTATTGTTCAACTTGATTTGTTGTGGAGCCTGATTCAGAGTTTTTGCCCTTACAGGAGAAGGGTTTGGGGGCTCCTCTCAGCGTGGGTAACATCGTTCAACTTGATTCGTTGTGGAGCCTGATTCAGAGTTTTTGCCCTTACAGGAGAAGGGTTTGGGGGCTCCTCCCAGCGTGGGTAGCATCGTTCAACTTGATTCGTTGTGGAGTCTGATTCAGAGTTTTTGCCCTTACAGGAGAAGGGTTTGGGGGCTCCTCCCAGCGTGGGTAGCATCGTTCAACTTGATTCGTTCTGGAGCCTGATTCAGAGTTTTTGCCCTTACAGGAGAAGGGTTTGGGGGCTCCTCCTAGCGTGGGTAGCATCGTTCAACTTGATTCATTGTGGAGTCTGATTCAGAGTTTTTGCCCTTACAGGAGAAGGGTTTGGAGGCTCCCTCTGGCAAGGGTCCTGGGTGTCGTGGTCAAAAAATGCACAGGGTGTCGTGGTGAGAAAGACATATGTTTGTTCCAAGCAAGGTTGGAAGAAATCAATAGAAAATCCAACAAGGAGCATCCCAGAATCAAGATATGGATGTCAAACGAGATTCAAAAATACTATAAATCGCTATAGCGATTTGTAGAAGACACTACAAATCGCTATAGTGAGATCCAAAAACACTATAAATCGCTATAGCGATTTGCGAAAGACACTACAAATCGCTATAGTGAGATCCAAAAATACTATAAATCATTATAACGATTTGCGGGAGACACTATAAATCGCTATAGTGAGATCCAAAAATATTATAAATCGCTATAGCGATTTGCGGAAGACACTATAAATCGCTATAGTGAGATCCAAAAACACTATAAATCGCTATAGCGATTTGCGGAAGACACTACAAATCGCTGTTGAAAAGCTGGATAACACTATAAATCATTGTGGGGCTCGTTGGAGACCCGAAAATACTACAAATCACTGTAGAAAAGCCTGATAACACTATAAATCGTTGTTGGGATCCGCGCCGGGGGGAGCCCCCGGACCCCCTCCTGTAAGGGCAAAAACTATGAATCAAGCTCCATAACTCATCAAGTTTAACGATGCTACAGTCAGTGTGCAGATCAGTCAGTGTTTGATGGAGCAATGTAGGATCGTCTGTTGGATGTGCACAAAAGTAGAGAGAGAAGGGAGAGAGAGTGAGAGGGTTGATGTTCATGGCCTTCTCCAAGGAGAACTCTTTGCCTCCCTTGATTTCTTCTCTAGAGAGAGAAAGAGGGTTTTATAGTGTTTTACGGAGAAAGAAGAAGAAGACTTTGAAGAGTCAACATCATCCTCGACTTTCTAGATGGAGGACATGTTTGTCCTTTTTTTGAACTGTTTGTTTTTTTCTTTTTTGAATAAAGGGCATTTTTGTCATTTTCTCAAACCATCACTTTATGAGAAGAATAGCAAGAAAGGGTACTGAAGTCTTTGCAACCACACCAGACTCCAATGCTTAGTGATGTCAACATACATGGGAATACGAGGCCCATGTGTTTGTATACGTGGTGCTCATTCAAAGCCCCGAACACAGACATGGGATTCAGTGAATCATCGGGGGGGGGGACATACACCACCCTCTCCTGTTTGGGAGCCTTGCATTAAGATGGAAACACCATTTCCATGTGTTGCTAAAACATGGTTTTACAAAAATGTGGTGTTGAAGATGGAGTTGCCAAATAGATTCTTCTGTGAATCGGAAGCGTGGTCGTGTGTGCTGTCAATGGTATTAAAATGCAGTGTTGTAGCCGCCGACTCCATCCCCAGTATTGTGCCTTGATAATACCATTGCTCCCAAAACAAAAGAAAAAGAGAGGCAGGCAAAATCTCTCAATTCTGAAATATACAATAATCAAACCTGCAAAATTGAGCGTTTGGCCATCACAAAGATCTAAAAGATTTCACCTGCCTCAAGGATTGATATTGCAGTCCCGGAGATATACTTGGTCATAATTGACATACTTAGAGCAATAATGACGGTACTTTGGCATGCCAATCTCAAGCCAAGGCTTCATGTTTCCATTGTAGTGTATGACCGCTGCACGCTCAATTTCCTTTTGATCAACATTTGGATTATAGCCGAGGCCCAGAACGTGCCATGACTTCTCCAACACAAATGTTTGATTCCAAAATGTTATAAAATCAGGGGGCAAGTTTCCTAGTCTCCACAGCTGCCTGTCGTGATTCTTCATATAGAAACCCTCACTATAAGATGATTCTTTTAACCAAACTGAAAGATTCTACAAACTTCTTATTAGGGATGAATAGTTTTAATAAGCAAACAAAACTCTTACCAGTATCTGCCATGAATGATACACGTCTGTAATGTTCTGCTTCCTCCATCCTCCCAAATCAAAAATATTCATTCCATAAGCCCACCCACATGCCCGAGGATCAAAGTTCTTGGCGATTACAGGATTTGAAAAATTGAGATATCTATCAAACCGATGGAAGCTCTCTTGACATGTTTCAACTGCACCATTGATCTTGCCTTTCAGATCAATTGTCCAAAGTGGGGTCAGATCCTTCTGAACAACAACGTCGTCATCTAAGAAAAGCACCTTATGGAGTTTTGGGAAGATCTTGGGTAGAAAGAACCGGAGATGGTTCAGGATAGAAAGGTACTTTGGATTTTCAAACTTCAGGTTTGGATCAGAATTTGCACGATTGTTTCTGAAGTAATAATCTATCATAGATGAAGAGCCAAGTTGCCTGAGAACTGGGCTGTAACTTGAATTCAGCCATGTAAATTCATCCACATTTTGAACATGGATGGTGGCATTTCCAGGGCGATTAGCCAGAAACCACATCCTCATAGCTGCATAATTCAGCTTATCGGAGACAATATGGAAAACATGTTGCTCAGGCTCCTGCAATACAGAAAGGAAAACCATATGATTTTGTGAGAATATGGCTCCAGTCAGGCCATCAACGAAATGTTTATGCATTTTTGCAGCAACAAGGAACTTATGCTCAGTACCTTGGCATGAGATATAGTTGAGTTCACAACTACTGAGGCAGCCAATATGTTATCCGAGAACAATGCATAATGATAGAGTTTGGGGTCTTCTAGTTTCTGTTGGTTAGAAAATTCCTGTTGGCTTGACTTTAGTGAGTAATATTCGGTTGAAAGACGGAGTGGAAGACAATGAAGAACTTTTGGAGCGTTTTTGCAGAAAGCTGAGTAAAAAACATGGCTTGCTTCTTATGCGCTCGCACCTGCTCCTCCGTGGAGTGAAGCATAGCTCGGAGTTTTTTCACAACAGCAGAACAATCATTCTGAATCTGCTTACCCTTGGCCAAAGTCTGATCCATTGCCTTCAGTTTATCATAGGCGCTATGTGCACAAAGCATCAAGAAAATTTAATAAAGGTAAACTAAAATAAAACAAACTCCACTCATTTTCAAAATTAAGAAATTTTGTTTCCACAAGTACTCTCTCTCTCTCTCTCTCTCTCTCTCTCTCTATATATATATATATATATATATATATATATATATATATATATATATATATATATATATATATGTGTGTGTGTGTGTGTGTGTGTGTGGTTAAAATTAACTTTAAACCATTTATTGTAAAGTTCACACAAAAGTAATTTTGCAATTTTATGTTTAAAGGAGCAAAATCTTTTAATCTAAAAGTAATTATATTTTAACAATTGCACATTTTTTAGGACATTTTGGTTTTTTAGTCATCTCAGCTAACATCCAAAAAGGGTTTAAAGTTAAAACCATTATATATATATATATATATATATACAGAGAGAGAGAGAGAGAACTGAATATGCTATAGCTTAAAGAATTTCTTATTATTCATAACAAAAAGAACTCAAAATGCTAACATGGGTCGAAAAACAAACAAACTTACTTCGCAGCTCAGAATCTTTCGTTGCACCACCAAGTGCTCGCTGAACTTCCCTTACCCTAAGTTAAGCTCTCTAATAAATTGAGGATTGTTTCGGATGGATCCAAAACTTTGGTAAACCCTTGCCCTGATCAGCTGATCCTTGATATGTCGAACACGAGCATCTGACATAAGGGGTGGATTGCTTTGCCCTTCATTAACGGCCTTATGAGATCCTCTTCGACAAACATTCTCCAATTTATCTGCTTCCTGCTTCCGAGGACAAATACAAGATTGTGTTCTAGGACAAAATTGGCATTTAAACTCCACCTATCTGAACAAAAGTTTGTATTGACTCATGACCCAAAGCATGCTTTTGATTACTGTATATACATATGTGTGTATGTGTGTGGTTGCTTGTGTCTGCATTTATGTATATGCTCCACTTTCACTGAGACAAAGATTGACGGTTACAGGAAAGAAAAAAGACCATAAGATTATAAAACTATTATTTGTAGACCAGACAGATAGGACAGAAGGCAAACTTTTTGGCTCCTAATTGCTACCGAACAAGCTGGCAGGTAGAAAAGAAATCCATATCTACTTAGAAAAAAGGAGCTTATCAAATATCCCTAAGCGGAGTGCAAACTTTCAGAAATATTTCCAGGAAAAGGAAAACTAAAGCGATTCCAAAGCACTATTTTCAGATGTATAAAAAGCACAATGAAGATGTTCAACAGTATAGGCTAAAGTCAGAAATATAACTAAGAACAAACATTCAAGTTCATATTTACATATAATTTGTGGAAATGCAAAATCACAATATGATTTAATATTTCAGCCAGAGAGGAGGCAAAATCAAAGCACTAAACGAAGTGAACCAAAACCAAAACAGAAAACAAACGTGAATTTGAAAGAAGAAAACATTTTTGCTGTGAATATGAAAGAAGAAAAGATTTTTTAACAGAATTAGTGAAGAACTCTAATCTTCAACCTAAACAATGTAATTACTGGATACATGTTAATTTGATGTTAAGACACCCCATATTTTGTTAACACCTAGTTTTTCTTCTTGCAAGGCAATATGGAGGACAACATTTGCCATCCAAACCACAGTCCATTGCTAATAAGGAGAGGTTAACATATATATGGAATTATAGCCTCACTTCCTATTGATCTGTCTGTTTTGGGATTGTCGATGGATTATAAGGTGCAACATGTAATTCTTGGATTAAAAAGTAGTTGATTCAGTTCAACATTTCGAAAACTACAAAGTTGAATGCTTTCAGTTGGTTGTCCATATCAAAGTTACTGGCGTTAACTGGAAATTGGACACTTTATATGCTCAGTGAACAAATAATGAATATGCCGAGCAACTGGAAATGATAAAGCTCACCATTTTCTTACATGAATCCCTAGATGCTGCTTATGCTTTCTGGCAGCTGGGAAGAACCTGAGCTCTTAACACCTCTTTCTCCTCATTTTTGGAAGGGATATCACCTTTTCCTCTGTTTTCCTCTGCAGAAAGACCAAATGATTCTTCACTTCTCCAATTTCTGCACCTCTACTAGATTCTTGTACACCCTCACACTTTTCGCGATGATGTTGTTCTGTTACTTGTTCAATACGAGCATTTTTGCCTGTTTGATCTGTTACTTGTTCAATGTGGTTTTCATTTTGACCAGCAGTCCCACCAGATTGATGACCAACATCAGCTACAGATAAGACCCTAGATTTATGCTCTCCTGAATACCTCTGAAGATTTAGATAAACAACAAAAATAGAGCAATAAGAAAAAGTGGGTACTCAAAAACATTATTCTAAAACAAATAATTAAACATCTCTATGTAAATGTACCAGTTATGATGGGGTTCTCCTTAAATCTAGATAAGAAACCACCAGAATTGTCCAGATGAACGATCCTGATTGGTTGTTTCTCCAACTGTAACGACCCCAACTCATACTTCTTAAAAAGTGCGATTTTCTTTTTTAACCATTGCGGAAATATTTTCAGAGACCCGAAGCACTTACAGTTCCACTTACAATTGGATAACTAAACAAGCAACCAGGGATCTTACATTTATCATCCACACCATAACAAGTCAAATTTTATTAAATAAGTAATAATAGTCTCGAAACAATTACATAAGAAGAATCAGAGTGCATGAACAATTAAATGTAAAGAAACGAAAAGAAAAACAGAGTCACACTATCCATCATTGAAGTTGTCTAGCAAACATGTAGCACTCGTAGCTCTCCCAGAATCGAATCACTTCATTGATCCCCTGAGGCTGCGAAAACCACAAACGTAGGAGTGTTAGAAATTTGAGAAATTTTGTGTATGAATCCTTCTAAAGGCCATTTGATAGGCCTATAAGTAAGAGAGGGCGTCACCCCCTATGCCTATAAATAGGCCTCAAGGCCTAGAAAAAAAATTCCCGCACTTTTTAAAGGGTATGAGTTGGGGTCGTTATAGGTTTGCCAAGGTGAAGGCCATTTTGTCATGGGAGCAGCCGAAAACAGTGTCAGATGGTTGAGTTTTTGTAAATGGTATTTTTAAACCAATATTTTTTCAATAAAATCTTTGGAAAATCGTCAACCAAAAGTAAATAACCGACTTTCCACGAAGTGGTAAATACAAGTCGAATCCACAGGGAACATGAATTAATCAAGTATTTCTAAGAAATTTAATTTATTAATCAATAAACAATATCTACAACTACAATGCTTAAAACAATTACAAATTAACAATAAACTAAAATGGAAAAGCAATTCAGTCTTCTATTGCACGCTGAGGGTATTTTTGTCTTTTTGCCACTTCTTAAGTTTCACACTTAGACAAGAATCCCTGGAAAATTGTTATGCTTTTCAACCTAAACAACAACAACAACTATGCCTTCATCCCAAAACAATTGGGGTCGGCGATATGAACCAACAAAGAAAATCATTATGGGTCTTCCACATGAATCCTTCTCCTCCATTCATTTCTATTCAATGCCATGTCCTCGGTGAGGTTCAAAGCATTCATATCCTTTCTTATCACCTCCATCCATGTCTTCCTAGGCCTACCCCGACCTCTTTTAACTAATATATTTTCCCATTTCTCCATCCTTCTAACTGGAGCATCATTTGGCCTTCATCGAATATGTCCAAACCATCGTAAACGATTCTCTCTCATCTTATTTTCAATGGGTGCAACGCCTACCTTCTTACGTATCTCTTCGTTCTGAATCTTATCTTTTATTGTATTTCCACACATCCATCTCAGCATACGCATCTCAGCTACACTCATTTTTTGAATATGATGTCTCTTGGCAGCCCAACATTCCGTACTATATAGTAAAATGGGCCTAATAGTCGTCCTATAAAACTTTCTCTTCAACCGCAATGGCATTCTACGATCGCACAACACTCTAGTTGCACTCTTCCATTTCATCCACCCAACCTTTATCCTATGATTTACATCTGCATCAATTTCTCCATACTTTTGAATGATAGATCCCAAATATTTGAAAGAATCATCCACCGGTATTTCGTGCTCACCAAGCTTCACTACACTCCCATCACTACTTCGTTGCTTACTAAATCGACATTCCATGTATTCTGTCTTACTCTTACTCAACTTAAAACCTCTTGCTTCCAATGTCTGTTTTCAACTAAAAATACAAGAAAATATAAAGTTAGCAACTAATTCCAATGAATCAAAATATAAATGAAACTACAATTAATTTTCAAGAATTTAACAAAACAAATCCTAATGACAATAAAATAATCAATTAAAATATTAAACTAATTCTAAATTTACTTATTCTAAGTCTAACAATGCAGGATGATGCAGATGCAACACTTAAAATGCAGAAACTGATGAAAACAGACCGAAAATGCCTAAATGAATGAAATTACAAATATACCCCTACTTAGTGCAAAATAGACTTCTGACAGCTCTTCGAAAAATGACTGTTTGACAGGGCAAACGAGGTCTGATTTTCACAAAATTTATTCTATTTTGTAACTAACAGATTAAAAAATCTGACAATTTTTACATAATTAAAAAATGATATTGGAACTCCAGATATAAGCGTTTCAAAACTGGGAAAAATCTGGATATCGCAGGTCCCGAAATTTTAAAATCCGAAAAAGCGGTTTTCACAAAACGCTTAAAAATCAGACCAAACCAACTCGGATCGAGCTGAAATTTGGTGTGCAGACAGTTAACACACCACTAAAGTGAACAAAAAAATAATTTTTGGAAAACTCGAAAATTTTGCACATGAAATAACGACAGTGCGACAGGGCAAAAATCGGGTTTTGGATTCAATGTACTATTCACTTTATAAGTCTATTTTAAACACTAAAAATGCAATCTAACCCTAATGCAATCTAAATGATACTAATTGACAGTTTATATGCAAATAATGAATGAAATTATGCTAAAGGAATGGAAAAATGAACACAATATGAAATTTACGACTAACACTAAGTTAATCTCATACATCAAATGCTACTAATGCACTTAAAAACACAAATCTAACTCTATGAATTAAAGAATGAAGGAGTTTAATGATAAACACAACTAACGGAATGAAAACAAAAAAACAAACACTCACTAACTAATTATAAGTCAAAGAAACATCTACTTCTAAAAATATGATAAATTCAAACAAAGGACCACTCAACTAACTTACTCTATATTTAATATTAATCAAAACTAAACTTAACTAAACAACTAAAGACTACAGGAGGTGCGGTTTTAGAGTTGGGATGGGATCAAGTTCATGCCCCACACAGATGGTTCAACTGGGTCGACCTACTTAGACACTGCCTAATTTAAAAACCTAAAAATTAAAACCAAATTAAAAGATCCAAATTAATAACCTAATTACTAACTTACGGTTAATACACTTAACTAAAGTAATTAAACCTAATGTCAATGTAGACTTAACTAAAAAGACTTAATGTTAATATTTATCTAAGTCAATAACACAAAGTAGACAATGATGTGACTAATTAATCAAATCCGAAATTGACAAGTGGAGAGCCTCCAAATTCGTCCAACTCAAAAAGGGTTACTCTCATTAGAAATCTTCAAAACTAAATTGGAAACCTTGAATAGTTTAAATCGTCCAGCCCAAAATAGTCTACACTAATTGACCTTGCCTTAAAAGCAATCAAACAATCTTAAATATCTCTCCCAAATCCTTGAAAACTTTTTAAGAAAGGAATTTGAAATTCAAGATTAGTTTCCAAAAACGTATAGAGGATAGAAGGCTCTATCCTTAATGGGCTTGAAAAGCACTTTAGGAAACTATAAAAGAAGAAATCGTCCATCCCAAAATAGTCCACATGATTTCCTTGATTTCCCAAAAAGAAAACTTTTCTAGCAATTAAATCCCTTCCACAAATCGTGTGGAACAATTTTGACAAGTTAATTTTTGAAATCCCCACTTATTTTCACTTTTGAAAAATTAGACCCTCGCTCACTTTGCTGGAAAATAAAACTTCTAAAACTTCTTTGGATTGAATCAAGAAGGTCAATAAGTACCTTCCACGAATTTGAAGCAATCTCACTTATCAAGAAACGTTTTTGACTAATACCCTTAATACAATGAATCTAGACACTAAATTAAATTACCTAACCTAATAAAACTTACAAAAAATTTCAATAAAAACGTTTAAGGCAGCCAAGATCTAATACACTACACCTAGACACACTACCTCCTTCCAAAAACAGCCTAGAGCTCTAATGGAGCTCTAATGGCTGACACCCCACCTTGGGGAAGACGACTAACTAAAACTAAAAACAATGTTTTTACTAACTAAAAAAAAAAACGGATGCAAAAATTAAACAAACCTTGCCACAATAATGATAAATCTAAATTAACACTTGACTAGAAATAACTAATTACACTAATGAAAACTAAATCAACTAGGTAAAATGCTGGAATTGAACAGTATGTAAAACATGAACATCACCCTAACTACATGCATAACCTAAAACACTAAGGATTGAAACCAATTAACACTAAATTTACCACAAAATGAACATCTACCTTAACTAAAACATTAATCCACAAATTAGGCTAATGTAATAAACTGAAAATAACTGAAAAGAATCCTATAGCCGGCTGGACAAAACCTAAAACAAAGAAAACAATCAAACTCGATTATGCATTTTTCTCAATATAACTAAAACACACAAAACACTAAAACATTAAAACAATATTTAGGAAGACTCAAATATGATGAACTTGACTAACACAACTTGACTAGACTGTTAAACTACAAAACAAACGCAGACCACACGACTTGAGACTTAAATCACACACATTTACATAGACGAACTATAATTCCACGATTGTTTCAAAACAAATCACACGATACACCTAGACTCCGAACCAACATAGATCTTCAGCAAAATCAAACTGAACCCAACATGAATGAGGTCTGCTAACCCCATTTTTCTGCAAAAAACGATCAAAGGCTACAACTAAAAATGGACCAAGATCGGCTAGAATGGATCTAGTCGATTTTTGGTTTTCAATTAAAAACGTCCTTTGAATTAAACCCAACGCCCAAAATAAATCAAACTAAACTTTGTAATTGATTTTTCTGTAGAAACAACCCAACTGACCACAATGGACAGAAAATAAAATCGGCTAGAATAACATCTAGCCGATTTCCACGTTTTGAGTGAAAAGAGTGAAAAATCAAGACTCGAACAATTCAAAATTGAAACCAAACCTAGATCTACCGTGCTGGTCGATGCACGAGTTCTATGCTAGGGCTAAAACCATAAACATACAGCAAACACACAGAAAATAACAAAAGAAAAACAAGCACACACGTTTTAGGTTTTAACTAGAAGAAAAGAGAGAAGAAGACCTACCTCCAGGGCGATCCGATGATTATGGGGGAGAAGAGAGCGGACAATGGCACTAGCTTGACGTCCCAAACTGTTCGAGAATGCTGGAATATCACCACGAGCAGGGTTTCTACAGCTGCAATACGTTGGAGATCCACCGAAGATGGAACGGGTGCCGATTCGCGATCGGAGGGCTTAGAAAACCGGATGGAGGTAGGGCCAACTCATCTTGTTGGGGTGTTTCGCACTTCCAAGCAAGATAAATGGTCTCCACCTCTGCTACACCTGCAAAAACACAACAAATGGAGATTAAACACAACAAGGAGGATAAATAAATGAAACGGGAGATCGAATAATGCTTGATTTCCAAGCAAAAACCAATCTTCAATGAAGAATGAGGTGGAATGAGGGGTTGAAAAGGGGCTGGAGTTAGATTCACAGTAGGAGGCGTCAATCCCAATGCCAAAGACGCCTATGGTTTGCTGAAAACTGGAATTTATACTTTTGGTGTTTTTCAAAAACAGTGTTATAATAAAAGTTTTTACCCTGAGCCACTTTCTGGGGGGTTTTCTGCAAAATGTTTTCTAACTGGGTATGGATATGCGTGTGGGTTGGATTTGGGCTTTCTAAAGGTTGATCCAAAGTTCAAAATAGCCTAATTGGGTCGGATATGGATCCGATTCACCTCGAAATCTGTGCCTGAACATTGAAATGGCCATAACTCTCTTATTTTAACTCTGATTTCTCTGAAATTCGAACCATAACCCCTTACTATCAAAATGTATCTAAACATGGGTTTTAAGCCTTAATCTCACTACAAAATGCATGAATAACTCGTTAACATGATATGCATTTCATGCATCATCATCAGACATTAGGAGTTTCATGGGATTGGCAGAGTACTACCGTCGATTCATTCATGACTTCTCGCGTATATCTGCTCCGATGACTCGGCTATTGCAGAAGGCAGTGAAGTTCGAGTGGTCACCTCGATGCGAGGATAGCTTTCAGGAGCTGAAGAGGAGGTTGACCACGGCACCGGTTTTGATGTTGCCTTATGGGATGAGTGGATTCGTTGTGTACAGCGATGCTTCGGGGACTGGACTGGGTTGTGTTCTTATGCAGCACGAAAAGGTCATCGTGTACCCTAGAGATTTGTTTTTTAAGTCTTCTTCTATTTCTCAAAGTCAAGGCCCATATTTTCTCTCTTTCCTTATTTCTTCATAACTATCTTTCCAAAACCCTGGAAATCCTTTTTTAAAACTCTCTTTAGATTTTCAAAACTCCAGGTGTATTTTCTTTTCTTCTTTTAATTTCTTTAATTTCTCTGATCTTGCCTGCAATTTTTCAAATTTTAGATCTTTACCATCTATTTTCAAACTTTTCTTTTCTTCATATCTTCCAGTGTATCTTCTGGTTCTACTTCAAAAATTCTTGTTTACCTTTTTCATAATAAAATCTCTTTTTGTCAAAGAGATATCTCTTTTTTTAAAATGGCATTTTCCTTCATATTCTAGTTGTTTATTCCCTCTCACGAAGAAACAATGCAATTGTCGCAATTTCTGTGACGACCCAATCCCTAGTAGACACTTCCAATTCTCCAACCAAACACACAGTTGAGGGGTATGTGTACAAGACTATTTGTGTCCATTACAAACTTCTTTCAGAAAGGGATCCGGAGTTCTATATTCACCTCCACCATCTGCATGGCCACTACAATAACTCTGCGTTTTATTGCACCTAAGTGGTAGCGCCAGTGTAAAACTAGGCTTACTGGCACAGATTTCCTGTTGCATCAAAGAAAAGGGTTTTACTGACCCAAAAAACAACGAAACCATCTTTTTTGGCGCAACCCTACATTACGCCAGAAAAACATATTGTTTTCTTGGCGCAACTTTCATTTACGCCAGTAAAAGTGTTTATTACGGCAGTTTTCACGGGAGGGCTTCCTCCCTTTTCCTTTTGGTTCTCTCCCAAAAAACCCTTCCTCCCTTTTCTCTTTTCCGTTTTGCTTTTAGGACGCCTCCCGCCGGACTGATGTTCTCCTCCTCCTCCTCCCGCAAGGTCAGGATCTGACTCCATCTCCTCCCTCTCTTCCGCCCGACCGGCGACGACTGCACCGCCGGCGACGACTACACCCACAATCCAGCGACCAGAAGAGATGCTGACAACTTCCCACACTCCAGCAACGACAGCTTCCCCCTTTTTCCTTCGTTTGCGTCGATATTCTGCCTTAAGAGGTGCGTCTCTCTCTCTCTCTCTCTCTCTCTCTCTCTCTCTCTGCCCCTTTTTTCCCTTTTCACTTTCCCTTGTTCTCTTCTTTTTCTTTTTTTTCCCATTTTTCTTGAAATTTTGCTGGTAGTCTGGAATATTGCATTGGTTTTGCCCTGAAATCCCATTTTTATGGATGAATACAGCATATTTCATTTTTAGGATATATGCTTAAGCCTAAAATATGGATGAATACTGGATTTGACTAATAAATGAAGCAACTCATGATTTACACGAATCAATGCGGGGCAACTTGCAACTCTTGATCTGAATATACCTGTGTCTGAATTATGTTGTCTTGATGCTACGTTTGGTTGTTTCCTGCTTAAACATTATTACTACTTAAACGTTTGGATGAATAGAGAGTTGTTATGAGTCAAATCTAGTATTCATCCATAATGACTCTTCAGAGAGATTTCTGGAAAAAAGAGAGTAAGAAAAACCATACGAGTATTTTGAATGACACTAAACATAATACTGAAGTCACTGTATCAACAATAACAATTAATAACAAATTTCAGAAGCAAAAACAAGCTCTTTTGATCCCGCATATCAGCTAGGGCTTCATAGATCTTTAATTTGTGGATGATATGCAACTCTGCCGAAAAAACTGAAGAGCCAATCGTAGTGTGCCTATATACGTGGCGTTGCTCAATGAGATGCCCTAAAATGTGGATACGTGGCCAGATTTGGGCCACTGCTCTGATTCACCTGTTCATGTTGTCTCACTTATGACTCTGTTAAGAGTTGTACGTGCTGCTCCAAAACATGTCTCCATTCCTTGATAAGGTATAATTAAATGATACTTGACAGATCAAGTGTTATGGCAAATCACCATTAATCAGGCAGTGTTTGATTTGCGGGACAATCCTGTATGGGGACAAAGCTGTCCCAGCATAGGTGTTGTCCAGTGTTTGATTATAGCCCATTAGTTCCTTTCCTACAATGCCTTGTGCTTTGAAAGTTAAGATATAAACCTCGCTATATCATCCTCAAGGCGAAGGATCTTCAAACCATGTAATGGGAATTTCTACACATCATGTTCCTCATGATATAGAATCCTTATTTATAATGTCCATTTCTTATGAATCAGCTCAAGATACCAAAGTGGCATGACTCATCAGTTGCCTCTCCCATGACTCATCAGTTTATAGCATTGTCATTCACCTCTAATTGAATAACAAGTCAGAATATCCAGCAACCAAGCAGATAGATTAAACTTCGTGAGCAGTCAATTCTTAGCCTAACACATGGTTGGTTGCTTCATCAGTTGGATATGGATCACATTTCTTCATGGAGATTTTGAAGAGATGATGTATATGGAACATAGTGACAAATATCGCGAGATTTATGAAAATCTCGCTATAATATTGCAAGAAATTGCCGGAAAATTTAAAACGGCAATTTCTCATGAGATTTTCAAAATATCATGAGATTTATGAAAAACATGATTTAAACGTGATATTTACATTTTAAACAGCTATTTATCATGAAAAAAACCGTGTATCTTTATTTTTAAATAATTTTTATTAATATTTCTTATCAAATTTATTTTTTATATTTTTTAATTTATTTTTTTATTGTCAAGATTTTGCCAAAAAATGCAAGATTTATGAAAAAAAAATCAAATTCTCTCAAGTTTTTGGAAAAATGATATTTTGCCATTTTAAATTTTTGTCAATATGATATGGAACAACCAAAACAAATCTATAGCTTATTTGGCTTAAATGAAAAAGCTACGAGGTATAATATATATATATATATAATAAGTTATATATTTGAATATAATTTAAATATATATTCTATATAATTTATACATATCAATATATTATATTTTTTATGTTAATTTTTTAACTTCTATATTGATTGTTCTCTGTATAATTTTTAAACTATTGATCGAAAGAAGGAAGCAACTAGTCACCATGAATGATAGAAGTTGCATTCAAAAGGGTAGAAATGTATGCCAACAAATAAGATTTCATTGTTTTGCAATAAAAAATATATAATACATGTTCATATATGCAGATAATTTGAATTATGTTTTGCATTTGATAGGAGTGGTGATGACTATTTGAATGGAGTTATTAGCTTTATCAGCTTTGCTTGAGCGAACAATGTTGTTAACGAGGAAAAACTAAGGTGCCCATGCATAAGATGCAACAATTGCTTATTGCAATCAGCCAGAAGTGTTGTTGATCACATGGTATGTTTCAATTTTGTTCAAAGATACACATGGTGGTATTATCATGGTGAATCAGTGATCCCACATACAAGAGAGCATGTTGATGCATGTGAAGATAACATAGATGCTATGGATGAATTGATACATGATGCATTTGGAATACATGATTCTCACGATGATAGAATAAATGAGCCTATTGAAAGTTAGAGTTCAGAAGCTAATGCATACTTCAAATTGCAGAGTGATGTTAAACAACTATATCCCGAATGTGCTAGATTTACAAAGTTGTCATTCATTGCTCGCATGTTTCATATAGAATATCTTAATGGCTGGAGTAATAAATCGTTTGAATATATTGCTTGACTTATTGAAAGAGGCATTCCCCAAAAGTGTATAATTGCCAAAGTCATATCATGACACGAATACAATAATTGAAAATTTTTGTCTCAATTATGAAAAAATAAATGTATATCCTCACAATTGCATGTTATATGGGAAAAAATCAGCTGAAAAAAAGTATGTGATGTTTGTAAGGCATTAAGATAGAAAGAAGTTGAAGGTCAATCAAATAGTATGTCATCTTCGACTTCTAAGAAACTCAAAAAAAATTTATGCAAAACTTTGTATCATTTTTCTTTGATACCAAGATTGAAGATGTTTATGTCATCCAAGATTGTGGCTCAAATGAGATGACACCATGAAGGTTGCACCAAAGATGATATTCTAAGGCATCATACAGATTCATTAGCTTGGAAAATTTTTAATACATTACATCCATCTGTTACTACAAATTATCGCAAAGTGAGACTCAGGTTAGCCAATGATAGTTAATCCTTTTTGAACTTTGGGTACATCATATAGCATATGGCAAGTTGTTATAGTTGCATACAATCTGCCATTGTGGATGTGCATGAAGCAACAACATTGCTTATATATGGACCAAGCTCTCATGGGATACTTAAAATAGATCTTTATCTTCAGCCGTTTATTGAAAAACTGAAGACATTATAGAATGATGGTGTGAAAACCTGCAATACATCAAGTAAACAATATTTTCAACTGCGGGCAGCTTTATTGTGGAGTATAAATTATTTTCTTGCATATGAAGACCTATTAGAATGGAGCACCAAAAGAAAATTAGCATGTCTTGTACGCCATAAAGATACACATTCTTGCAGGTTAAAACATAGCAAAAAATTTGTTTTATGGGACATCATAGATTTTTTCCTATTATCCATATATTTCAGAGGAACAAATACTCTTTCGCTGACTATTGAAATAAGAAGTGCTCATACTAGAATGGTAGGCATTGATGTGCTGCATCAATTAGAGAACATGACAGGTTTTATTGAAAATGTGTTAAGATGCGAAGACATGAACTTACCATATTAATGAAAAAAAAAATATTGCTTTTTAGCTGCCATATTAGAAGCATAATTTACTGTCACAATTTGGATGTAATGCATATTGAGAAGAATGTATGTTACAAGATAGTTGGGACATTATTGAATTTAGGAAAGAAGTCAAAGGACCATTTAAATGCTTGTTTAGATTTGCAAGCAATGAATATAAGGCATGCACTTCATCCATAATACAATAGAGCTGGAAATTTTTATTACCTACTGCATCTTTGCTATGAGTAGGAAAGAAAAGTCCATTCTTTGCAGAGTGCCAAAGCATTTGAAGGTTACAAATGGTTATTCATCAAATATCTCCCAATACATGCAAGTAAAAGAACATAAGATTTCAGGTATGAAGAGTCATGATTGTCACATGATAATCCATCAATTTCTTCCATTGGCAGTATGAAATGCCTTACCAAAAGAGATAAGTACAATGTTGATTGAGTTGTATGGATTTTTCAAGGAATTATGTTCTAAAATTGCAAAAGATGATGCATTAAGTAAATTGGAGAAACAAATAGTATTGATATTATGTCATTTGAAAAAGATCTTTTTGCATTCATTCTTTGATATAATGGTGCATCTACTTATTCACCTAGCAGAGGAGGTTAGATTTGGGGGGCCAGAACAATATCATTGGATGCATGCCATTGAAAGGTATGCATAAATATTTGTTATGGTTTGATAGTCATAGATTATTAATATAATTAATTTTCTAGTCGTTAATTGTTATAGATTATTATTGAAGCTTAACTGTTATGTAAGGAATAAAAATCAACCAAAATGCTTGATTGCAAATGGGTGCTCAGCTAAAGAATGTCTAACTTTTTGCTCAAGATATTTGTGTGGTATAGACACACTTTAACTGACCAGAAAGAAATTATGAAGAAGTTGTTTGTGCTGCAACACATGATTCTACATTATTGAGAAAAGGTTGTGCTATAGGTGCATGCCAATTATTTCCAATGAATGATATAACTCATCAACAAGCACATACTTATGTATTATCACAACTCCATGGCACCATATCTTCAGTAAAAAATTATTTTTTTTATATTGGTTATTTTTTTGCTTTTAATAATTGTTCACTAATCTAGAATGTAGAAACACTTAGACATTCTCAGCATGGAAAATTTGAGGCCTTATCAAATAGAATGAATTCATAAAGCAAATTTCCCTGAGTGGTTTAAAAATAATGTAAGCCAATAACTTTTTATTTTATTTTTTTTGAATTTTTTATTAGTTTTTGGTTCATATAAATTGGTGTTTTTAATTAGATGCATAATTTATTTGTAATAGATTCATCAGCTATGAGAAGGCAGTAGGAGTGAAGAGGTTACCGATGAGTTTATATGGCTTTCTAAGTATCCTCATAAAGATGCAAGAAGATATAAAGCTTTTTTGATAAATGGGTTTAGGCTTCATACAAAACAAAGAGAAGGATTAAAGACTCAAAATAGTGGTGTTGTTGTTACTGCACAAACATCTAGTTATTCAAGTGC